>NW_023494793.1:10112972-10292972 GCF_904425465.1 Colossoma macropomum | reverse complement strand
AAAGTATCAAGAGCGCTTTTTCCATTATTAGCCATAAACCTTTTTTCCATAATTATGAAATTACAACTTACTTTTGTTATAGCAGGCAACAGCCCCAACCTCTAAAGGTTAACAGATTGCTTCATATTTAGAAAAACATTGTGATTTAGCTGAGCCTGAGTTGTATCTAGCTCATACGGAATGACTTCTGTTCTTTCTGCAGGTCACTGCAGGATCTGTCCAAGCAGACAGAACTTCCATACGGCACTGTGCTGGACTCAGCTGTGTATGACCAGTTGCGCAGTAAAGGCATAAACCCCTTCGAGCGAGACCCCATGTACTCGCAGATGTGGCGGATGATCAACCGGACCGGAGGAGCTGACAACAACGTGGAGGACTCGAAGGAGGGCATTCGCAAGGTACGGCAAAGTGTCCCTACGCTCCACTAAGTGTTATTGAAGAGAGTTTATCCAGTTATTATACTTACTCTACCATTGAAATGTTTTGCAGTCAGTCTTGTCTACAATATAAAACCACATTTGGTGCAGATACAGTGGGGTCCAAAGTCTAAAAACACTTGGAATGTTTTTCATTTCAACTTGGAAATTTAAAACCAAAGAAAAGTTATGGCAAGTGAAATGAAGAAGAAACATTCTAGATTCTGTACTATTTCTAGGTCATTGTTGAAATTTAAGCAAATTTGTGAAATCGGCCAAATTTGTGTTGAGGCCTTTGTACAAAAAGGTCAGATTTTTTAGTCTTATCTCTTACAGTGAAGCTCATCTTGAGATGTCTCTCAGGAGGATTTAGTCTACTAATCAGAGGCTTTTGCACAAACTTGTGGAGTCCATGCCAGTTCGAGTGCATGCTGTCATTAAAGCAAAAGGGGGACATACCAAATAGCAAGAAAATCTAAAATGTATGTTACAATTTCAAAGATTCCACTTTTTGCTCAGATTGTTATGCTGATACTATGATTTGTAATGAAAATCTTCCTATTAAAATTAAAAGGGATGCAAAAAAAGAAGCGTTTTGACTAGTGTTCTCAGACTTTTGGACCCCATTATATGACTATAAAACGATTCCGATCTGATACTAACAGGCAGTTTTTAAATCTGTTAATGATATTGTACCTTCATACTGAATGAATGCCTGATTAACTGTTCTAAATCATGCCCTGCGCTCATCCAGTGCTGGCCTTTTCCATGAATGAAACTTTAAAGTAATGATTTAAAATGATAAGGTGGTGAAGCGGCCTTTTGTTTTTATGCACCAAAGATCAGGAACACAATACCATTAAAAATTCACTGACTCAAAACAAAAATCTTATTTTTTCACTTATTTTACTAGCTTTTATTATTTTCCTTACCGGAACGTTACTTTTACGTTATTTTTGACTTATTTTTAGTATTGCTCTTTTATTGTGTTTTTTATTTATTTATTTTTTTTTATATGTGTTGCATGTTATTGTTGTAAATGTAATTCACTAAAATGTGATATTGTTGGCTCAGTAGTCGCCGAGCAGCTTCTGCGCTGTACTAACGTTGTGTTGAGGGAACTGTTATGATAAGGTGAAAAAAATATCATACATCCGTCTCAAGAAAAAAATGCTAAAAATGAGGTCTGCTGTTTGTGCTGTCAAGATTTAAAATGCTATAAAACTGTTTTAATTAGAATGAGAAAAGGAGGAAAAAGAGCTGATATTCCTGTCTGAAGTGTTTATGTGACAGAGTCAAAGGCGCATAGTCGCCTGCACTTCACATATGTTGGGCTTCCATGACATAGTCTGAATTTGGTGTTAGATGTGTCGAGAACAATGAACAGAGCTGTAGATGATTCTATCATGACTGATAAAGCTGTATAACATTAAGAATGTGATTATAAAATTAATTTCCAGAATGCCTTGTATTTCAGAAGTGATGACCGCGTCTCAAGGCAGATAAATTCACAAGAAATGACTATGAATACATAATTGTAGCATATTATTTATTGTTGAATAACTTGTTGTTGTTCCCAAAGAACTCTCAGAACCCATTTTAATATATAATATTTCAGTCTTCTGTTATTTTATTGAATAAAATAATTATTAGTATGACTAATGGTTCCAAACTTTTGAACAATAGCGTTAGTGTGTCCTGTGCATTACTGATGCCTTTGAAGGAAGCCTTGATGTTTTCTGAATGAAGTTATCAAAAGGGAAAATGAGCTAATGTGGCTTAATGATGCTTGTAAGGTATGAGTGATTTCACTCCAAACATTCCCTCGCTAATTACATGCCATTACGTTGCAGGTTAATGCTTTATTTGTTAACCCGAAAAAGCTTTTTTTTCCCTTCCGCTCCTCTTCCAAGGTTGTTTTCGTTTAGGAAATTTAAGGCGGCTTGTGAAGCTGCAATTAAATAGGCTGGTAAGCGAGCAGGGTATGAAAGCGCAAGTTTTACACCTTCGTCTAATGAATGGCTAATTAAGGCTTGTTGCCATTACTCAGCGCTTTGTTGAGGCCGTCTTCACTCACAGGTGTTCTGATAAATATTGAATTGCAGGGCCACATCTTCGCAGCTCCACACAAGAATATGTACGCTCCTCTTTTCCTCTTCTCTTTTCTCTCTCTCTCCGTGTAGGCTATTGCACTCGTCCGCCTTTAAAAAAGGCTAGTATAAGTAGCTTTTTGTCCTTGATGAAAGTATCCTTTGTCTTTGATGCACAATAGCATTACTATTGAAGTTGCTGAAAATCAGCCAGTTACTACATTGGCTACAGTGCCAGAATATGCATATGGCTTGCTCTGTCTCCGGTGCTGTGTTTTGAAATCGGTCAGAAAGCCTTTTTCCACCTCACTTTGCCTTTGCCAAATCTCTGAATTATCTGCAGAAGGTGTGAAAATAGCCGCGTGGGTTCAAATGGAAATCACCGAGGCGTGATGTACTACCAGAGTGAGATTGGGTTTCTTTATCGCAGATGAAACAGCACAGATAAGGCTGATAGGGCTGACATAACGAGATAATGGCGGCTCAGATACCTTCAGCAATTGTTTATGACATTTGCATTCTCAGCTGAGTCTCCCCCTTGCTCCTCAGTGTTAGCCAACCATGTTCTATTGCTCTCAACCCCTT
The DNA here is from genome assembly GCF_904425465.1 of Colossoma macropomum. Classification (NCBI taxonomy): domain Eukaryota; kingdom Metazoa; phylum Chordata; class Actinopteri; order Characiformes; family Serrasalmidae; genus Colossoma; species Colossoma macropomum. The sequence continues at coordinate 10,289,881 of NW_023494793.1, read as the reverse complement.
TTGTGTCTGTGGACTTATTACTTTTTAATGGCTTCCTATAGAGGACTTTCATTTCTGAAGAACATGTACTTGCTGACATGATCAACATGACATGTGACACAACCTCATTAAAGAAGTGCTTTGCGCTGTACATAGACACTCACATCTATAGGTGAAGGATTTTAAAGCATGCGTGTAATTTTGATGAGGGAGTGCTCATTTAAGCCACTAGAAATGAATTCCAGCCATTTTTTCACCATTCAAGATGACTTCATTAACAAAGGCTTATGTGTCCAATATGTCCTTTACCTTAGAGAGAAACAGAGAGAGAGAGTGTGTGTGCGGGAGAGAGAGAGAGGCGAGAGAATAAAGAGAGAGGAGAGAAAAAGCGAGAGAGAGAGAGAAAGAGAGCAAGAAAGATGAGAGAGAGAGGTGAGAGAGCAAGAGAGTGAGAGAGAGAAAGAGTGCAAGAGAGGGGAGAGAGAAAGAGAGCAAGAGAGAGAAAGATAGAGAGAAAAAGTAAGAGGAAAGGGGGAGGTAGATGAGGTGAGAGAGAAAAAGAGCAAGAAAGAAAGAGAAAGAAGAGAGCAAGAGAGAGAGAAAGAGAGCAAGAGGTGAAAGAGAGGGACAGAAAGAGCAAGAGAGGCAAGAGATAGAACAACAAAGCAAGAGACTTGAGAGAGAGAGAAAGTAACTGAGATGGGGGGAAAAGAGCAAGAGAGGTGAGAGAGAGGAACAGAGCGAGAGGTGATACAGAGACGAGAGAAGGAGAGAGCAAGAGAGGCAATTGAAAGATAGAGAGAGGGAGAGACAAAGCAAGAGAGGCAAGAGGGATAAAGATAGAGAAGAAAAAGCAAGAGATGTGAGGGGGAGAGTGAAAAAGCAAAAGAAGTGAGAGAAAGAGAGCAAGTAAGGCACACACGAGGGGGGGGGGAGAGCAAGCGGTGAAAGAGAAACAAGGAAGCAAGACAAAGGAAAAAGAGGGAAAAAGCAAGAGATGTGAGAGAGCGAGAAAAAGAGAGGGGTGAGAGTGAGATAAACATGGGAGAGAGAGAGAACAGAGAAAGCAAGAGGCTCATGTGCCCAATAATGTCTCTTACCTTTGAAAGACAGTGAGAGGGAGGGAGAGAGAGGAGCAAATGAGAGAGACAGAGAAAGAGAGACTTAACATATCTTTCTTGTGGCAATGTTGTCTCACTACTACAGCACTGACCCCATTTAACAGACAAGAAAAGAAAGTTTGCATGCATTATAATAAACAGGGTTAAAAATGAAAAACCAACTGGGCGTCTTCATCAGCATTACAGAGAATGCTTTCCATTCCCACACATCAGTAAAACCTTTTACGTTGTCCAGCAGCCTGCAATGTTCAGGACCCCCTCAGCATCCTCTCAGAATCCACACAGCCAGCCCCAGCAGCTTTCCTCTTTCTAAGCTTCTAAATGCTGTTTTTGCTGCACCTAACGAGATAGTTTTATAAAGCAGCCTTTTTCCTTCACACCTGCGATAAAAATCTCAGAAAACTCCTCACTGAAATATGACCCAGCCTAACACAGCACAGTGGCAGAAACTCCACAGATTCAGGTTGGCCACAAAACCTCCTCCCCCATCCAGGTGTGCCACATGTCTGTCTGTAGCTAAAGCCCCATGAATAATCCTCCACTGTAGGATCAGCTGTACGCTTCTCCACAGCAGGCTTACACCAGGATCGCCACCTGTCCCTCAGGAGAAAACCCAGCCCAATCAGGGGGAGAGACAGAGAGGAGCAAGAGAGGTAGAGAGAGGAGAGAGAGGCAGAGAAACATTGTTAGGTAGGTAAAGAGGCCAGTAGGAGAGGTGAAAGATGGAGAGATTAAGAGAAACTCCTCTACAAATGGGGAACTAATGATGCTTCCCTCGTTCTTTTTCTCCGTCCCGTGGAATTTGAGCGAGCGCTCATTATGAAACGAAGCTTTACTCTTTCTTTCATTACACAAACACTTATTTATCACGCCGCTCTCAGTCAGCTCATTAGCTCGTTGTCATGCTGAAATATGGAGAGAGACGGGCGTGCGGCGGGAGGCAGAACAACAAATGCAGCAGTTTGCCGAGGTTGGAGCCGTCTCTGGAAGGGGGCACTGGGACGTCCCGCAGGGGGAAACACCCGTGAGAGGAGGATTAGTGCTCTTCATCACCTGTGTGGTGTGCTGGAAGAAACTGTGGTGGGATCAGAGGGGCCTGTGGTGCTGGAGATGCAGTGTGTTAGCTCTGAAGTGGTGCAGTGTGTTAGCAGCTCCCTGTTTGCCACTTATCAGAAGGCAGAGGTTGGCCTCTGGAGCTTTCTGTTTGGTGGTCTCAGCGGCAGCAGTGCTTGTATGAGGGTGTGTGTGTGTGTGTGTGTGACGAAATCGAGATCCCCCCTCTGCCGAAGAGCCAGTGTCAAAAACATCCCTGCCCTGAAAGCAGACACTGTTTATCTGTTGGAGTAAACACCGAAGTCTCTGCACAAAACACGTTCTTCTCGAGTAGCATGCGTTAAAAGTGCAATCACAGGCTCGGTCGGCGTGTGAAAACTGAAGAAGCTAAAGTGTGAAAGTTTCCTCCAGTCATTGCTGATAAAAGACCTGGATGCTTGCCTCTACTGGTTCACTGTTAGTGGTGGAAGAAAGAGAGAGAGAGAGAGACAGACAGAGAGAGAGAGAGAGAGAGAGAGAGAGTAATGGAAAGAGAGAGAAAGAGGGGAGAGAAAAAGGAACAGGTGGGAGAAATGAAGTGGGGCAGAAAAAGAGAGAGAGAGGAAGAGATGAGAAATAGTAGGGGGAAGGGAGAAAGGAGAAAGGGAGAAGAGAAATAATTGGGAAGAGGAAGGAGAAACAGGTAAGAAGGAGATGCATGAAAAGAAGGAGGGAGAAAGAAAGTAAAAAGTGGGAGAAAGGGGAGAAACAGAGAGTGAAAGAAAGAGGAGAAAAAGAATGGGAAATAAAGAGAAGGTGAGATAAACAAAGGGAGGGAGGGGAGAGAGATAAAGTATATAGGGAAAGAAAGAAAGAAAGAAAGAAAGGGGAAAGAGAAAAGGTGGTAGACAAAAAGAAGGGAGGAGGGAGAGAGAAAGTAGGAGGGAGGAGTGAGAAATGAAGTGAATGAGGGAGAAAAGAGGGAGAAAAAGAGAGGGGGTGAGAAAGATGGGAAGAGAAAAAAAAGAGGGGGAGCAGAGGGAGGGAGAAAAAGAGAAGAGAAGTAGAGAAATGAAGAGAAGGAGAGAAAGAGGAAGAAAGTAAAAAAGTGGGAGAAGGTAGAGGAAGAGGAGGAAGGGAGAGAGAAAGGAGAGAAAAAGAATGGGAAAGAGAAAGTGAGTGAGAAACGAAGGGAAGGAAGAAGAGAGAAAGAAAGGATAGAGAGTAAATATAGAGAGTGGGACAAAGAAGAGAGAGGAAAAGAGTGAAAGAGTGTGAGAAGGAAAGGAGGGGGACAGGAGGAGACAGAAACAGAGATAGTGAGAGAGATAGAGCGAGGAAGATGGGTGGGTAATTGTGACTGGATTTTAACGCAAAGGGACAAATAGAGGATGAGGAGGGAAAGAATGGGACAGTAGATTTGAAGGGAATCAGCTGAGACTTATCTCCTCTCCTTCTGATTGATTTAGCTGTGAATTGTTGCTAGTCGTCTACAGGAGCTCCCTGCTGCTATAGCTTTAAGTGTAGAGATGGACAAAGACAGAGAGAGAGAGAGAGAGAGTGGGAGAGGGTGTATGAGAGTGGTTGAGGTAAGATAAGAAGACTGTAAAAGAAAAAAAGCAAGTCTCACTGGGAGCTAGTGCTAGACTTAGCAGTCAAAGTGTGCATAAAAAGGCTAAAGTGCTCTGTCACTACTGCGTCCAGTCACCTCATGCAGCACGGCCTGTTATTATAGATTACACCTAATAAGGAAATCGATGAGGAGTAGTAGAATGGAAACGGACATTACAGCTGCTTTTTTTTAAAGCAGTGTAATCTGAGTGTGGTGGAGAGAATAAACTGGGGAGAGGTGCAGGCTAATTAGCAACACATCTCACAGCCACTGTAGAACTTTCAAACAGTTCTTTTTCAGCTTCAACTCTGTCGATATTCACTTGTTCACATTTCACTTTTCACAGTTCTGCCAATCAACTTTTCAATGTAGTCTCAGTAGCCGACCCCTTGAATTTCACCAAAACATTTGCCTCTGGTATCGGGCCTGGTGATTTTATGGTTACTGTCAAATTGTCAAATGAGTGCATTTACGTGCATTGAATAATTCAATAACTGCAGAAAATCTGGTTTTGTCATGAATCCGATTAACAGCTTTATATACACTTGAGTAATCAGACAATGAAAACTCTGGGTTTACATGAATCAGATTTCTGCTTTGCAACCGGCCAATAAACTCACTTAAGAGGACATGACGTAAATGTAACGTAAACTCAAACTTCATGCCACAGCTTTAAAACATTGCCGGAATAAGAGTGGAAGAGAGCAGCAGATTTCACAGTGGGCATTTAGTCCTGGTTACTGTGGGCTAATGTATGTATCATTGCTGTCAGAACAAACCTTTCCAAAATGGTGACTTTACAGGAGAAGGAAAAACACTTAGAACTTTAAATGTAATTTATTGTAAAGAGTTTTTATTTGAAGCCATTTTGGACCATTCCTATTGGACCATTTATCATCACACATTGTAAAGGGCAGCTGGCATTTTCAAATAATGTCAAAAAATGTTCTGACAGCGATGATGTATAAGCCCACACAAGAACACATGGTGAAACTGTGAATGTTACAACCAGGTCTATGTTTGTGGTAATTCAGGGGTTAAATCACTGGCCCTCTCGTCGAGCGGTACAGCCCCAGTGTGCTGATTGTAAATGGTCAGCTAATGAATCTTGTACCGTGGGAGTAGATTGTGTGTTCCAATTTAGTACAGTGATATAAGTCTGGAGTGATATAAGTCTGGCAGTCAAACGCATTTCCGGTTAGTCGGACTGAAATCTGATGCCTGTGTGGGACGAAATATGCAAATCTGCTTGTTACGCGGCAACCAATTACCAGTTGTTTGTCCGTTCAGCTTCTTCATCTGCAGTTTGTTTTGCACAATAGTGTCTGTCCATATTGCTATTAAGCATTTCATTTCGTCCAGTAACAAACCATAACAAACTGTGTCTCAGACCACCTCCTGAAGTGGTTTGAGTGATCAGACTTGTATCTGTTTTAAATGCACCTCGCATTTTGATGTGGTTCAGCCTCATCCAGATATAATCCTGATACTCTGGATGCATGAAGTGACCAGGTGTAAACGGGGTCTTAGGCTATGTTCAGACTGCAAGCAAATCGGATTTCTCAATTTTTTAATGAGCATTTCTTTTCCAAATATGAGCCATAATATCCTCTATCAGGATATTTTAAAAAAGGAAGAGCTATCAGTGATGAAATGAAAATGAATGTCACCCAGCCTTGTTTAGAACTGAGTACCAGATAATTCACTTTGGAATTGAATATAGCATTATCTGATTGGCTCCCAGCTCTTGTCTGTCAGCAAAAATAGACAGCCAGTTCATCCCTCATTAGCCCTGTAGCAAGCAGTGCTAGCTAGTTAGCTAAGCAGTTAGCAGTTGCAGTAAGGCTAAAGAAGACTATTCTTATACACTTCCTAATAGCCATGGAGATTAGAGGATGAGTTTGAGTTTTCCTTTCATTTCAGGCTCTCTTTTAAAGATGGCTGACCTTCAGATGAAGCTTTCTCAGTGTATCTGCTACCAGGCTATGACAAAAGCTTTATAATTATATGTCAGACATAGCTATGACCAACAAGTTGTGACTGTTCAGTAGTCTCTCTGGAGTAGGCATACAAACTAACACTGGGTTAAATGTAACATGGACTTGTTGTTCAGCAGGCCCAGAGCAGGCTTTTGGTCATCTTGTGTTCTCATAACATCAGTCATCATCTGCACATTTTCACAGCAGTGTGGCCGATATTTCTCAAGATTCACCCTGAAGACTGTTTGACTGTTTTCTTTTGCATCATTAGTGTTTTTCAGTTACTAAGAATTCATACCTTTGAACCAGCCTGTTTTTATTAAAATTATTCAACAGAAAAACTAAATGTGTCAGGTTGTGCCCCGCTCTTCCCTACTGTTTTGCCGTACTAAGAATGATCAGATTTTGTACACAGCTGGTGTCCCTCTGGAAGGAAGACTGATGCCACTTGTGATGTAAACAGAACATTACCGCATAAGCTGGGATTGATTTTTGGGGGTTTTTGGCCTTTTTATGTCCTCTCATTTTATAGAAATGGAGAAATGGAAGTTGATGGATTGGCCAAGATATTACGCCAACTGTTTTGTTGTGTTTCATTCTATTTTGAACAAGGGTGCCGTCTTAGATAAGACGAATGCGTCCCACGGTGCAGTTTTCCTGCGTTTCAGAATGATCTTTCCCCCCTCGCTCCAAACAAAGCGCTCTCACTCACGCTCTTAACGAGCCACTCCAGATAAATCGTAATGGTGAGAATTACAAATGGGGAGCATTACTAGCGAGAGGGAGAGGCAGCCGGGAGCGTAATCTCGTCACACAATTTTGGTGGAGTGAGGTGGGGTGGGGGGGGCGTTGGGAAAGTTGCGAAAGCAGGCAGCATAAATTCAGTCGGGGGGATGTCGATGAGAGAGAAAGCCAAAGACAAACAACCTCTAAAAGATGAGTTTAATCTGGAGCTCAACAAGGCTCCGGTCTGCCGGCGGGATGACCCAAATTGGATCATTAAATTCCACATCTGTATTCCTGCCGAGAGGACTGAGGGGGGATGAATCTAACCCCCCTTTTTTGTTTTGTTCCGGCACCGAAGTTCAATTATGGAATTGTAAATGAAATAAAGAAACACCAGGCAGTGTCTGAGAAGCAGCGGTGGCATAAATTTAAGAGAATTTAAGAGAGAGGAGCTGCGAGTGCCGAGTGTGTTTGTGTGTGTGTGTGTGTGTGTGTGTGTATGTGTGTGTGTGTTTTTCACAGTGCGGTTCTGCAACGGTCTGCTCATTCGCATTCTGTTTGGCCTCACACCCCGTCCGCCACGTCTTTATCTCTGTCTGCGGGAGACAAGATGGCCCACCGCCAAGACCTAATGGACTTTTGGAAAACAGAAAATAATATATCACCAGGGCAGTGGGGAAGGAGAGGGAGAAAAAGACAGAGCGAGACGGACAGTGAGGCCCTTTAAACGTGTCCTTTAGGCCAGCACTTATCCAGGGGAATGGCCTCAGCAACCCACATCTGATCAGAGAGAGAGAGAGAGATATCTACTCTATTTTCTTCTCACTTACTTTCTTTATTTTTTAATCTCTCTCTCTCTCTCTCTCTCTCTCTCTCTCTCTCTCTCTCTCTCTCTCTCTGAATCTCTCTAACTGTTTCTCTTTGTCTCTCTCTCTATCGCCTATCGCTCTTTCTCTCTCAGTCTACTGAACCCCCATGAGCAAGACAGTGGCGACAGTGGCAAGGAAAAACTCCTTTCTCTCATGCACTCTCTCTCTGTCTCTCTGTCTGGCAGTCTCTCTTTCGCTCTTTCTCTCTCTTCTTGTCTCCTCTCTGTTTCTTACGCTCTCTTACTTTGTTGTTGTCTCTTTCTCTCAGTCTCTCTCTCTTGTGCTCTCTCACTCTCTTCTTGTCTCTCTCTCTGTCTCTTTCTCTCTGTCTCTCTCTCACTGTCTTTCTCTCTCACTCTCTTGCTCTCTCACTCTCTTGCTGTCTTTTTTCATCTCTCTTTTTCACTCACTCTTTCTGTCTCTCTCTCTGTTTCCCACACTCTTTACTTCACTATCACTTTGTCATGCTCTCTCTGTCTCTCTCTTGCTCTCTCTTATCCAGTCTCTGTCTCTCTGTCTGTCTCTCTCTCATCAGAAATAATTGCTTGGGTTGGGTTCAGGTAAGGTAATTCTTATAGTGGGAACAACATAAAATTAATTGACAGACATTATTTTAACTTGTTTTTATTGTGATTTTGCTTGAAGAACCTTTGCAGTCAAGGTTTCAGGGTATTACAGTGTGGTAGACCAAAGTCACTGCGTAATTATTCGCTCTCTTGTTATATTTTGATTTGTATTCAGCTTCTTTAATCTTTGGTTGTTGAGAGTTATTGCTTTCATTTTACAGTACAATTCAAACGTAATTGTTACACAGTCATTACTTATTAATGCATACTTATGCAGTGAGTTACTTTGCCTTTCAATTTACATTCCGTATTGGCAGGTTTGAGTCTGCATAAATATTGATATAGTGTAGTGGGTAATATCACCCAGATACACCAATAACAGTCATTGGGCAACATTCCTAATGCTGCACGCACCTACCTTTGATTAAACTGTAAGTCGTTTTGGATAAGTATGTAAATGTACTTTTTCCATTGTTTTGATGTCAAGAAAACTTCTAAGCTTTAAAAGGCGCTATTTTTAAATTATCACTTAGGATGAGCATCTAAAACTCTCAAAGGTCTCAAAAACACAGGACTGTGCAAATCTCAGAGACTGCTCTTCATTTATTTAATTTCCAGGGAAAACAGAAATAAAGCAAAAGTTTCTCATTTTTTCTGGAAATACTTCTGAAGAGATTCTATTTAACATGCCACTTGCAAAAGGAAGTGAAACCAGGACTTTCTGAAACTGAAGTTTAAAAATTATTTAAAAATATAGAGAAAATTGAGCTCCTAACAACCATGCAAGACCTGGCAGACCACCAAAATTGTCACCATCAGACCAACAGTAACTTTCATCTTTGAGAGAAAGGAGAAAATCAAGCTCCACTCTTGCTTCATCTGAAAAAATCCACAGGTGCTTCTGTCCATCCTTCCACTGTGAAAAAAGAACATCAGTAAATGTTTTTGGCATTACTTGGATTGTTAGAAGCAGAAAGTGCAACCAACTTGTAAGACTGAATTTTGCAGGTGTGGAAAAAAATATCCCTGCAGATATCTCCTGAACAGAATGAAAGCTGTAATAAAGGTTATGGGTGGGCACAGTAAATACTGAAAATGTAATATTATATTTAGTTGTTGAGGCTTCTTTTTCTTGTGTTTCTGCTTTTTATCTAAAAATGAAAAATGAATAACTTGTACTTAATGTCTATTTTGATTGGAAATTAAATAAATGAAGGGTGGTCTCTACTTAATGTCCATTTTGATTGGAAATTAAATAAATGAAGAATGGTCTCTTACTTTTTGCACGGGACTGTATCTTTTGCTTGTGTGTGATATGAGGTGTTATTGCATTAATGACTGCAAATGTGGTGTAAGGTGGTTTTTATTTGGTATCTTTATCTTCTTGATAATGTGAACATGAAGATCACGGCTCAGTAAGAGACTGATGACAGCAGCTTCATGAAATGTGTGAGTACGTGCGCGTGTGTGTGGGCTCAGCGTGAGGCTCGGGGGCCATCGAGAGCACACAGAAGATGAGAGCAGCATGAGCAATGAGGAGGACTCTAAATATACTGCACTGTGAGTGCGCGTGTTTGTGTGTGTGTGGGCCTCAGGCATGCATGTGTGTGAAGTATGGTCTGTGTGTGTGTCATGCAAGATTGCATGTGTGAATGTGCTCATGTGTGAGTGTATAGTGGTGTGAGCTGGAAGCCTGTGTGTGTGTATATCTATCCTGAGGGAACGCCACTGCTTGGTGGATTTTGCCTTTTGTTCTCTCTGTTGGGAGCGACTCCTGTGATGTGTGCTGTCATGACTGACACACACACAGGAGGGAAAGACACACACTCTGACCCTCTGCAGTAGAACTTGTTCCCTTCTGTAATGCAGGCCACATAAGACTGACCCACAGGAGATGTACAAAGTAACCCAGAGGCTGGCACTACACTATATAGTCCTCTTTATTTGTGTTTTCTTTTTGTTTTTGTTTATTCACCCTTTCTTGTTGATCATAGCCTATTCCCACTGTAGATCTTCACAGTCATCTCATGCGCTGTAAAAAATGGTTCAGCAGTTCAACCCAAAGACTTGCTTCAACTAGGGTGGTTTTATTCAACTCAGATAAATGTGCTGAGTGAAGCAATGATCAAATGCAATTCAAACTTATAAAATACTTGAAATCAGCTTCTACCATGTACCACTTTTTGCACTGTATGGTACCAGCTTGAGCTAACTCATGGTTTCCCTGTGAGATGTGAAGTAGGGCTGGGCAAAATGACCAAATGCTTTATTACAGTGTACCTTCCCATATCATTCTATATCAATAATTACACAAATTACTGTATTCATTTTCTGTTTACTCAGTCTTTTGTTGAAGCTTGTGTCAGGAGGTAAAAACATGCTAAAATATCATGGTGTTTGTGTGCTGCTGTAAGTCACACTGTAAAGCCTGACAGATTAATTTAAAAGTCAGGGGCGTCAAGTCTGAGTTTGTACTTCAAGAAATCTTCACAATACATGGTATGTCACAATGTTTCTTTTTTTGGTCTGAGAAAAAAAAAACAGCAGTGCTACATTTTTAAAAATACTATCAAAATCTGTGAACGCAATATTTTTTATTTAACATTTGGCCTACTGTGTTGCACTAAATCCAGCTAAACAAAACTAATTTTTTTGTCTCTCTCTTTATAATAAAACAAGCTGCTGGTCAGTGTTCTACAAGTGCACGATTTGTTCAGAAAGCATATTGTGTTGTAGTGGAACATAATTTATCGTGATAATGGTATATATTGTCGTGTTGCCCAGTCCCTAGTCATACATGTTTATGTATTAACTTCACATGCGAAGGCTCAAAAAGAAGATCGGGCTCTATATTTAGATCTCAAATGTAAAATCAGCACTATACTGATGAAGATATGGTGACGATAGTAGATACTTCACTTCTATTCTGGGCAGACACGCTCTTCATGAAGTGTTCACCAGACGAGGCCTCCAAATCCCCAAACCTGATACTGTAGAGGACCAGTAACCAGTTTTGTCTCCTGATCTGAGATGTTTTCTTGAACTTTTATGGTCTCCTTAATTTCAAAGATGAAAATAGCTAGCTAGCAAAATTTGCGCTATTACGATTCTCTTCTTAGTTACGAGTGAATGGCTAGCCTTCTTCTCCGTCTCTTTCTGACAAGTAAAAGAAAAGATGTCATCAGAAAACAAGACGGTTCACTTATTGAAATATGAATGGGATAGATGAGAGGTTTTCAACATGTGGGATCACGGCTCCCATGTTGCCCTTGGTGGTACTACTAGGGGAGCTGTTGGCAGTCAAATAAAGTTAATTACAATACAGACATTTATCCAGACCAATTAATTTAATATTATTAATGTGTTAATTATCTGCAAAAATAAAACGTCTAAAATATCTAAATATTTAGGTCGAGCTCAGTGACTGGCATAGCAGAATATATGATCATTGTGACCAAAATAACTAGCTAGATAAGTTTAAAAATTGGGTGCAAGTCCATGTAAAATGTTTCTCCTTTTTGATCATGTGGCATTCGTCCGTCTTAGATCAATGGCTACAAACAGCAAATTGTAGTAATTGTTCTTATTTTTTCTGGTGTTTTATGTTGGCAACCCCTGGGATAGGCTGTAACACTTAGCATGGTGGTTGTATTACAGGAACACATGGCCTTTTATAAGAAGAGCCACTCACCTTATTGTCATAAGCAGGAAAAGAGCCCCCCTCCTTATCTTCTATTGTTAAGATATGCTGCTGCGTCTCAGCTGGAGCAACCTGAAAAACTGAAAGGCCTGATTTTTTAGTAGCCAAATGCCACACATTACTGTATTACTGTATTGATGCTGTAGTTTAGCTGTCAGTTTCAGATTTACAGGTCTCTTTACATTGACATAGATAAGAGCCTGTGTCCAGTTGCTTTATACACCTCATGTTTTAAATTAACTTTGAGATTACCTTAAAACACCCTTAGTTGGTACTTAAGGGTCTCCTTAAGTGAAATCGTCATGCACTTTTACTTTCCCTTTAATCCCTCAAGTTAGGTTCCTTAACTGTCATTTCCCTCAGGATAATTTAAGAGAAAGAAAACGCTCCCATAAGGCCAACATGAGAAGCTGAAGATATGTATGTGTTTTGAGGTGTTTGAAGAGGAGATTGTCCTGTATGCCTGGAAATAACTTCTTGGGGGAATTATTTCTTACCTATATAAGGTATACCTAAAAGGACTTTTAAATTACTGCTCATTGCAAAAGCTGCACATTGCCACCTAGTGTTCTGGCATAGCTATTTCAAAGTTCAAGTCTTTGCTTTGAGGAACGGAATTATAATATTATAGAATTATAATACTTTTATCAAAAATACCTCAAAAGTGCCAAAAGTGCCATATTGAAAAACATTTTTGATTCTTATATTTATCATTTTTATTTTATCTCAGGCCTAATGAGAAGCTGGTCTCTGCATCTTCTCAAGCTGTGGCTAATGCAGTATCATAGGACAGCTGAACACGCTTGGTGAGCGTCAACTGCTCATTTCTGTATATATGACCTATCAAATTCTTTCAGCTGGCTAGCATCACTTTGTGCCTACAGGGAGCGAGGAGCTCAAACATTCTTCCCACACAGTGAGTGGCCAACTGTGCTTTCTTGGACTCATACACTTGCATGTGCTGACACCTTAACTAAGCCATGCCCGCTGTTTAGCATGGTGTTGAAGGATGAACAGAAGCCAGAGAGAAGTGGTCTCCATGGCAAATGAGATAACCTGCAAGTATATCACAGCTCCTGCTGTATATTAAATACCCCTTTTTAAGAAGGAAGAAAGAGGCAAAGCGGAGGAGCACAATGGGCCTGCACAGGGGTCAAACTGCTTTACCCCACAATCAACATGCACATCCTCTTAAGTTAAGCTCACTGCTGTACGGCCATATTCTGCATTAGCTGTAGTCCTTTTGTGTGGGAACTTGAAAAGACACACTCCCGGATCATCTTCCTTCCCCCTCTGCTTCCGAGGAGGATTATTTATTGCGCCGGTGTGTTGGCGGAAAAGATCAAAGAAACGCAGAGGCTTATACACACACTCATTTTCGAGGTCGGATTTGCCATTATAGTGCTTTGTAGCCCTTTATTTACGAACAGAGAGAACACTTGAACAGGGACAAGCCAAGTGCAACAGAGAGAGCTAGAGAAAGAGGGTGGATGGCTGCATAATGGAGAGTGGAATAGTGAATATTCAGTGACCATGGTCCCTTATTACCGGATGGTATGCATTAGATGAATAAGAACTACTTCCAGACCAGGTGTGACTATTCCTGTTGATGCACTTCAAATACAGACAGTATTTTTACTCCAGATTGTTAGCTGATGGCCAAAGGGTCTTTTTTGTTAAAGCTGCACTGGGTAAGATTCATTTTGTTAAAAATGGAGGCAGCATTACTGAGTAAAAAATTGAAAAAATACACTAAAGATGGCATGCTCGTGCTGCTGAAAGTCACTTTATAAAGACTTCATTTTAATTTCAATGTCAGTTTGTTCAGTCTGAGCTGTTGGGCCAGATTTAGGGGATTTTATTTTTTCAAATGGATTAATGTTACAATTTCAGGTTCAAAAGAAAGACTGACATCACAATCTTATGCTGCGTTTCCATGTTGAGGTTGAAAAAAAAGCCATCCCATGCCTCACTGCAGAATTGTTGTAAACAGCGACGTTACCCAACTGATAGGCCTGGTCGATATCTAAAATTAATTAGCGCAATATATTGCAGTTATAAAAAATTTAATTTTAGTTGATATGCTTTTTTTTTTTTTTCGAATAAAATCGTTTGATAAAAATGAGATATTAAATAATACAGCAATGAGTACCCCAATATCTTTTCAAACTGCTTTATCGTTTTAGTAGACTAACGTGCATTCATGGGCACCCTTCTGGTGTAGATGCATGGTAACTTGTATGATAATTGCGCCCCTCACTTGAGAAACTTCAGACTGCAACACTCTGAATGAGTGATTTTCAAAGCTGTGCCTGTCTGCTGTACATTTGAACTTTTTAAAACTGTTGTTATTATAGCAGACTCACTCTGCCCTTTGGAAAATCATGTAGTATTATGTTTTCACAATTTTTATAATGTAACTCATCTGAACCACCGGGACACTAAAGCTGTACAAAAAATTACTTTAAATTGTTTTTGGTAAATCACACTCGGGGAATCCCGAAGCAGATTTATGCCCCCATAATAAACCAATGTTTTAACAATAAAAGTGAATAAAACATTATGTGTACCTATTATTTAATACTCTATTATTTGTCACCTTTTTCTGATCCTGTTTCCTGGCTGTAGACAGAATCAAAGTAACTTTCTGTGCTTCTAAAAGTTCCAGGGCTGTTCTAGGACAAAAGCCAGTCACTTTAACTTAGTTGTTTTACTGCAGCAAGTCACACTAAAGCAAGCTGACGTTCCAAAGCACATCTGCATTTATTAATGGTTCCATGCACTCAAGCTAAACTTCACTTAAAGGAAAACAAGTGGAAGTTGAAGACCTGTGCAGTAGGTAAAGCTAGCATTACAGTGCATAGCAGAACTAACAGGCAGCTTCTTAAGAAAACTTCTCTCTCTCTCTCTCTGTCTTTCTCTCTCATAAACAGAAAACAACTGATTATTGGGGCACCTGCCTGCACACTTCTTAAAAGATAGTGAACCCTGATTTCCCTAAAAATTTCACGGTTTAACAGTAAATTTTCCTCTCTGGTTCTCTGTCAGTTTCCCAACACAGCAATTATCACCTTTTAAGCATCATCATTGGGTTACTTGTCAGTCATTGACAATATATGATTAGATGGCCCTATCCCCAAGCCCTGGCAACCAGTAGTGCAAGCAGCTGTGTAAATATTGTAATCGTGATGCCTGTGTATGGGGATGTTGGTGTTATCCACTATGCTATCCAATTAACTGTTTTGAATACTTGTGAATGTTTCTCACTCCATCTAATAGTGTGTTGAATTTCAATTTTGTTGTACATATCTGGGCACTCCTGGACAACTCTGAGCTGCTCTACATAATTCCCCCAACAAATCAATATCCAGTTCATTCCAGCACTTTGGCAAGATAGCAAATGTTGGGAAAACTGAAGTCTTAATGGAGCGTTCTACTGTTCCCCAGTGGCATGGTCCAATGAAATATATAAAATGTCTAGTTTCTAGATATTCTTTGTAGTATCTAGTTTTAAAAATGGCAAATGTTGTTGTGATAGTTGCAAAAATATTATGATATTTTCATATGTGGGTTGGAGCTTGTTCATTGATCTGGCAAAATTGGTCTGCTGGCTAGTTATAATTTGTACTTTCAGTGCTAGTCAATGTAATTCATTTCTCTTTTTTGTTTATATTGAATTCATCCATTATGGATACATGGCTAAACACAAAAAACTTTCAGATATTTTGTGGCGTTTATTATGCTTACACATTATTGGAAAAGAAACTCATGCCATCTTTACTGAACTTACAAAGATGTTTTTAAGGTATCACTTGCAGTTCTGTTTCCCACCATAGAGGTCTCCAAATCCCTAAACCTGCTTCAAATAATGCAGAACAGTCCTTAGCAGCTTCCCCAGCATGTGCGAGGCAAAGTTCTTTTTTTTAACCATTGATCACAGAGAACTTGTTGCACTATGTTTCAAAAGCTCCTGCTACTATTACTGAGCTCACAATAGTGTTATCTTTCCAGTGCTTTTGAAAAAAATAAACTGACAGGTTCATCAGAAACATGGGAGAAGAATTGTACAATGCCAGAGTGGGTTTTCTTTGATGCGCCTTTGATGTACGATTGACTTCTTAGCTTATCCACTAGTGCACTCAGCAACCTCCGCTTTGACTGTACATCGCAATAGAAACCAATAGACATAGACGTGTGTCATACGAGACAAAAATTAGTCTTGACTACGGCGGCACTGGCCGAAAAGATGCCAGGAGCAGTTCGCATACCCTTGTCTGAGAAAACGAATGTTCCTTTGTAAAAATGTTGCTCCCCAGCTTATACTCAGTAAGGAAGGACATACGGGCAGACACGGTGGCCAGTGCTGAAAAACATAGTTAGCAGATTCATAATACTGTGAAACATCAGGACTGTTTAAAATTTTTTATGCCATCTTGTATTAGTAACGGTGTAGGAGTTCTAGCTCAGTGAGCTGTCCTGGACTGTTTCTCAAACATCTGTCCCTAATTATATCCCCTTTCCCTTATCAGCCTGTGTCTTTGGGTAGAGGTTTGCCCATTTGCATATGGTTTTTGATAAACTATTAATTGCTTTTCTTTAGTTTTCGAGGAGAAATAAGGCACTAATGACAGCTCAAGGCCAATTAGGGAGGAGGAGAAGCGCAGGAGAGAAAGTCTTCACAGCTCGGCATCTCTTTGTGCCGGCTCCATCGGGTGCAGGCCACCTGTGTGTGAGACTTCCCCCGCACCCCGCATGCATCTCTGGGACGACTGCTACTCTGCTGTCCCGTTCCAAACACGTCCAATTAATGTTACTCGGCTCTGTTCTCTCTGTATAATATTAGCATCTCATTAGAACTGCCGTAAGTGCATTACAAAGATGAAGCCAGCACACTATGCAGCACCGCCAAGAACTGTGTGCTGCACTGTAACAAGTGAGATTGTTATTACTCAAGAAGGCAAACTAAATGAGATGAAGACCATGTGACTGTGTTTCATGACTCAGTTTCTTAAACCTTCATGGATTTATCTCCAAACCTGAGGGCAATACCTAAACCTGAAGCAGTAGTGGCACTAGGCCATGCAAAATGTGGAGCATGGTAATTAAGTTCTGTTCATATAGATTAGTACACCACTCTCTTCTTACCATTGCAGTATTTTTACGCATGATGTTCAGTAAAAGTCCATCAAAATCAACATGTTAATGAGGCATTACCTGTTAAAATCCAACACTCGGTGATGGACATGCTACAATACTGTGCAAAAGTCAGAGAGCACCCATCGCTTATTTAATTTCCAGTGAAAGTACAAATTATTATCCATTAAGTACAAATTATCAGTTTTTCAGTGACAGAAAGCAGAAAATGTATTTAACAGAAAATTACACAGAAACAACTAAATACAATATCAAACTTTTCTCTGCTTAGTAGGGAATATGCGTGGGTACTCAAGTACTTGATTAACCTTTTGAGGTACCAGTATGCTAATACTAATTCCACTATTCGGGTACTTGTTCCATTTCATCACATGAAGATGGAGAAAATACACAGACTAACAGAGCAGTGGAGCACTGCTTTTATGTTTTAACAGGACAGTAAAATGTTACGAGTTTGCTCGTATTTGTATGTAAGTAGGTATATTATACTTGCTCCTCCGAAACCCGAGTGCCTGAATGTGAGCGCATTGCAAAGGGCATGTTGTTAAGGATGTGATTGAGAAGACAGGTGTAGTGCGACTTTATTGCTTATCAGGCTATCTGCTCTCGCTGATGTTTAGCTATAAATAATCTCAGCTCTCTGATGTTTAGCTGGTCCAGAACCAATGGAAATATCTTTCTCTAACAGTGTAACGCAGCACGTCATCCACTGAGCACAAAATGCCTTGATGACAAGTCCTCATCAGCGTCCAATGTTGTACCAGTTAGCTGTAGTTTTGCCTTCTGAAGAAGCAGCCTCCATTACTCATCCAGCATGAGCTGATATTTTCTCTTTTAACACCAGTGCTGCAATCTAAAAGACTAAGCCTATATTAATTTAGGCCAAAGTATTTTTCTGACTTTTGCACAATAATGTACGTACCAAAAACTCACATTTGGACCAAAACATTCTGATAAAAGAAGTGGAAGTATAAAAGTAAAAAGGCAGCAACAATTAACAAAGCAGAAAAATATTTCAGACAAAACAGAATGTATCAATATAGTATTCGATTAACAAGAACGTCTATCCTCTGTTAAGAGGTGATGAGTCAAAAAAAATGAAGAAAAGTGAAAGAAAAAGCATCCAGATATCACAAGTAGTCAGAACACTTGACAGAAACTGCATTGTGTTGACTGTTATATTTAATTATATTGTGGTTTTTCACCATTAATTTATTTCCATCCCAACAACAATCCTTAAATGTGGTATAATCATGGTGTCTCATGGTTTATTGCTTTAATAGTGTGCTCCTCCTTTATCTGCATAAGCTAATGGCAATCTGAAATCTATCTGAAGCCAGTTAACTTGCCTCTTATGTACTCCTACAGCTGCAGCTGTAGTGTTTGCCATGATGTTTAATCCAAACGAATCAACAATTTCTTTGATTAATCAACAGAGTGGGTGTTCATGCATAATTTTTTGACTTGCCTGTGTGACCATGCATGTTCGAAAGCATTATAGAAAAGATAATTCAAGAGCGGTGTTCTGTTATGAATCAGTAATGGCACATGCAAATCAGGGAAAAGGGTGGTAGTGCCACGTATCACACAGTGAAATATGCCAGTAATCTTCATTTATGAATGGAAAAAAATATTACCACAACGTTATTTGCTCTTAACATCATGTTAAATCTCTGGTGGTGCATTTTTTTTACCTAGCCCATAGTCCAGGGCTGGCTCTAGCCTTCTAGGATTTTTTATTTTTTTTTAATTAAAGGCTAACTAATAACAATGTCTACCACAAGTTGTATTATGTACATTCATAACGGATAAATTGGTGCATTGCTGATGATTGGATGCTCATTTTGGGTTCCAATAAGTTGCAGTTTGGATTACGGATAACCTTCTCAGCATTCTCGATCCAGAGGTCTGTCTCACAACACAATATTTCTTGCTTACACAGCTAGCTTCAAGCTTAGTTGGATCAAACCCTGCTAGCAGTGGCAGCAGCAGATTTAGATTTCTTTTTCCTTCTTTGCTGACTCTTCCTCATGTTTCCCGTGATGGGCTGTTTATCATAAATGTCATGTTTTCATGTGTGTACACATGAGGATTAATCACAGCCTGAGTAGCTAAACCTGGACTAACAGAGAAAGTAGTTAACCATCAGGGGTCTGAGGGCATTTTCTTTATTTTTGCTTTTATTCTTAAATTTGCCTTTAAAGGCACTTGCATGCAACATGATACCCACATATTATATATCAAAATGTTGAGAATAATCTCAGCTCTGTCTATAAAGAGGCCCTTTTGTCATGGAGCAATGCGTAAAGAGATAATTAGGCCCGAAAGCTGAAAAGATGAAATCCGGTTTTAGAAATTCTTAATATTGCTTCTGAAAACAGCTTTACTCATGTGGACAGTTGTTTTGGTGCTTGAAATGGGTTTACCAAAGTCTTAGGTTCACAAAAGTAGTGGAATGTATGAGTAAAATAGTAGATAAATGTTATCCTCATCTCTGTTTCTCAAAACCGCTGCAGCAACTTCAGTGGCTGCAAACTTTTTACACACCACTTGCGGCTATTGTGTCTGAGGTGACTAACTGAAAAATGAAGTGTTTTCGATTTGATAGGCAAGTCCTTAGTGATTTTCTTAGTGTCCATTGGTCAGTTTCACACAGAATATAAACAGACACACTAATTACAGGCAAGAGACAGATGACAGACACATGAATCCAGCAGGTACACACAGTGAGAGGCAGATGGTGTGTGTCTCAACTTGTCTTCATTGGCTCATAAGAGTCACTTTTCGTTTTCTTCTCTAAATGTTCAGCTCCAGATGTGTACATTCTTTTTTGAGACATAATTAATCAGTTGCTTTTTCTCGCCCTCGAGCATCTTAGACAACATAACAGTACAGTAATAATCCAGATGTTGTTAGAGGGCCCCCTGATGGCTGGGGGGGCCCTACACAGCTGCTTATGTTGCTTATTAGGTAGAGCCAGTACTGCCATTGTCTTTAATGGCCTGTGAACTACTGATTTTATTTAACATTGGATTTTGAACACTGGATTTTATTTTTTGGGCATAATCTTCAAACAAATTGTTTTTATAAGCCTATGTTGCTACTGTTTGTAAATCTGAGTAATTAACATTTTTCTCAGATGCTCACAAAAAAGTTATAGTCTGAAAAATACATGCTACTTTTACTGCACGTTATCAACTGTCACCTAAGGCTGCTATAACAATAATCTTAAAACTTAGCGATTGTTTTCTAGCTGTGCTAAAGCTTCAGCCATGAGGCTCTCGAGGACACCATACATTGCCTTGGCCCATAATTTGTTTAATTTATAACATTATTCAAGTATTTGATATTTATTATAAGAATGTAATTCAATAAAAATAATACATTGATCAGATTCTACAGGGACGAAAATGCCTGCTCGCATGTTCTTGCAGACTTCTAGTCTAAAGGATGTTAGGATGAGTTCTGAATATTCTGGCCAACTTCTGTTTGCTGAGCAACATCTGAACAGACGTCAAGAAGCCTCTACAATGACTCAGCCTTTCTATTTCTTTCTGCATTATGAGTCAAAACAGCCCTCACACTGTCGTTTACACCAAGGGCCTAATCAACAGTTAAGAGATGCCCAGATAAAGAGATCAGAGGAGAAAAAACCTTTTTTAAGGGAAAAGAAGAAGTATAAACATTGTGTTTGTGACACCAAATCCTAGACTAAGATAAAGTGGTCTGTAATATTGTTCGTGAGCTGGCATGATGAAATCGGACCTTTAGGGCTTGAGATTTCTCAACAAGGCCCAGCGGGAGAGCCACAAAAAGAGCTGACCGCCTCACAGGGCAGCTAGATGTTCTCCCAGCAGGCGCGTCCTCTTTTGTCAACTAGCGCGCTCTTTTCTCCGGCAAAGTTGGTGACACCAGCGCTAATTGTGTTTTGGACTCGCGCTGATGACCTTTTAAAATTAGACCTGATGAAGGTTTGTGTAAAAAGAAATGGCAGTGCATTAAATGAAGGTGTGGATCAGCTGTGTTGTTAAGGTATAATGTGAACTGATATGAACTTTAGTTCACACAGTCCTAAACTATACTTTAATATGTTTGTTGTTGTGTAATGCAGTATTCTGTAGTGCTGCACCGTATCCCTCTGCCTTATCAAATTGACAGAATTTTCATTTTTATGTTTCTGTTCGTCAGTGTTCTTTCACAATACTCAGCATGCATTATGCAAATACATCATACAAACGTTGGGAATCCCTGTGGTGTCAAATGATCCTGACTGTTAGCCTAGTGACTGCTAGCCTGATCTATAGCCTAATAAATGTCCTTCCTCGGTCAACAAAAAACAAATCATAAAGAAAACAGTGATTCTGTCTTTATTGTGCAAAAAATGGATGCCGCAGACAAGCTATCTACCCTTTCAGACAGAAAAGAAGCCAAACTGAGGGAAGGTATTTAGATAACCAGGTATCTACCTTGCTGACTTTTAGCTTTTGGCTTGTTATGCTCCTCTTCTGATGAGTCATTTCTGTCATTTGAATAATCTATTCTGTCCATTGTAATAATGATTAAAAACAGTTAGTATAGTTATACAGCTGCAATGGGATATTTGGCCTGCTAGCAGTGACTTCAGCGTTCCAGCTTCCTTGTGCATTCATTAGCTGCCAAATTAAATAAAAAATAAAAACATCTCACCCCCAAAAATCCAACCCAAAGCAGTTATAGTTATTCGTAAGTTTCTCACAAGGGTGTTTCCTCGTCTTTAAACAACTGTGGCTCTGATGTAGGATGTGAGAAGGTATATTTACAACAGTGGTGATTTTTCATTTTGGCTCTTTAACTAGCGATCAAAGGACTACTTCACTTAAAATAGTGGTCAGTCACAGTGGACAGCAATGAATAAAACCTGCTACAGACCAGTAAAGCTGCTGGTACTAGTTTTTGTTAATTATTAGCAGCATCAATATTTCTAGGTAAAGTTTTTTTTTTTTAATTATAGAGGTTACCATTTCGATACACCCAGTATCACAGAAAAATCTGGATTGTAAATCTGGGCCAACTTAATGACAGTATCTAGACTGAAATATCATAGAATTGTCTGTAGTGCAAGAAAATGTAAAGCAAAGTGAAGTAAATCAGGTAATACCATCAGTGGCGACATGTAGTGAGTAGCTAACTATTCAGCTAAGGATGTTGCTATTATGTCAGCTGTGTAGAAATTCTTCACACTATAAAGGACAAGAAAAGTGAAACAGCAAAGCACAATACATAAACAAGTGTAAACAAGTGTACTGAGGGGCAGCATGAGCCGCAACTGGAAAGTTCAATTTCATTGAATATGCTTCTTTGTTAAAAATGTTGGTAATGGATGCCGGCATAACCTAATGTAACCTAAGGCTAACAAGGTTACACCCACAGGCTTTCCTACTAAAACCAACCCCCTCCCCAAGCCCTCCCTGCAAAAAAATACAAATTCCTGCTGTCTGAGGAATATAAACGTCTGTAGTACAATCAGTAACACAAGCAAAACACATCATGCTAGCAGGCAAAACAGCTGATTTTTTCCGCACCATATTTACTCCACTTGTGAGTGGCAGGGGACACATACCTGACGTTAACTGCCTGTCCAATGATTCTTCTAAAGCTAAAGTGTACTCTGTTTAACTGTTTTTCCCTGCAAAAGCTAATGTTTATTTGTAACGACAGGCTTGTTGTCAGACAGTGTTGATAAGCACACTAGGGCTGTCAGATGTGGTTAGAAATCAAATTCAAATTTTCACCTTGTTTTTTTGGAACATGTTCCAATATATTCAAATTTAAAGTTCACTCACTCATCATCAGCGAGTGCTGGAGCCTATCCCCGTACTCACTGGGTGGAAGGCAGGTAACACCCTGGACAGGTCGCCAATCCACCGCAGGGCAGGCAGACAGACATACACAACCATACACACACTCACACCTAGGGGCAATTTAGTATCTCCAGTTAGCCTGACTGCACGTCTTTGGACTGTGGGAGGAAACCGGAGTACCTGGAGGAAACCCACACAGACACAGGGAGAACACGCAAACCCCACACAGAAAGGACTCTGGTCAACATTATTTTGCAAAGAAAATAGGTATGCAATAAACCCCAGCTTTCCAAGTCAATGTTATGTCTAACATATGTCTATGTTTAAACTAGATATTCTCAGCTTGGGGGTTGTGAGTTATGAGATGGTTGTAAACAAGTACATAGGCTTATTCTGACATGTCTTAGAAAAAAGACTTTTCCATAAAATCCCTACACCAGTGATGGCCTGTTGTCACTGTAAGTGGCTGCTTTTGAAGCACAAAGACACTGACTATATTGAAAGGAAACATCTGTAACTGCAACGAGTAACTGCAGTTGCTGTGGAGCGATTTAGCCACCCAGCTTCACTACCTTATAAATATTTTGTGATTATTAGCGTACTACGCTACACATTTGGAGCGTCCACATTTAGAGCGTTGGCTAGTCAGAAAAGTCAGCCATCTGAAGCAGATCATTCAGTTCCTTCTCATGAGAACATATTTCTGCCCATTAGCACTGTTCAGTTTATTAAGTACACATACCACCTCATTCAGAAAGACTGAACTGCTTTAGATGGCAAACTTTTTGGACTTGGACTAGTTTTGTAGTGCAGTATGCTAATAATCACAAAATATTTATAAGGTAGTGAAGCTGCATTGTTTGTCAGAAACGTCTGCCATCTGAAGCAGCTCAGTAATTCTGAAGAAGGTGATGTGTTTACTGTATAAACTGAACAATGCTAATGGGCAGAAATACGTTCCTGTGAGAGGTAACTGAATGATCTGCTTCAGAAGGCAGGCTTTTCTGACTGTCCAACACTCTGAATAGGAGATGTTTTGTCCTTTTGAATGTGCAAATGTCAAATCTTAATTTGGCAGCCTTAAAACGCACCTTCACTTCCTACTTTCAGCTCCACCTTCATGATATGAACTTTCTAACTCAGTTCTCACGTCTACATTCCCATCCACATTTAAACCAGATTTCCTCACAGCTGTCTCCAGACATGTACTCTCATTACTAGATCATGTTTGACCGCACTACACTGTCAGTATGATAAAACAAAACGTGGTACAGTGCCATGACTATTTAAAAGGTTTCTGTGTTGAATAATTTATTTTGGAGTTAAAAAGAAAAATGTTCTGTATGTCGCCATCGTGAAACCCCCTTTTCCCTTCAAAGAGCTGCTGATTTCTACAGTTTTGATGAGTTCAGAACTTTGTAATAACCTGAATAATCCTGCCGTTTCTATGCAGCGAGTCACTTTGAAGATGAAGAGCTGCTGATATGCCTGACTGACTTCTAAACTCTATATGGCTCACTTCACTGTAATTAGAAGCCAGACTCGCACTGATCACTCGATATTAAATGAGTTCAGCTGCATTGCCACTGGTGAAACAAAATGTCACGTTTAATATGTTGACTCCAGCATTTATATGTATGCGTGAGTCTAGAGGGGGGGTTAAACGGCTTTAATGTAGCGATTATGAATCTTGCGAGAGCGTGTGTGCGTACGTGTGTGCTTCGATACCTCCCCTGGAAACAATGCGCTGATTAGGATGCGCAGAGCAGCGGTTGTTTGAGGGAAAATTGCTTGAAATAATTACCTTGGCACAATTAGAATCACAGCCCCCCTGATTGCCATGGCTGTGGGGCTATAGTTCTCTCTCACTGTGAGACATGCTTCATCGTCCTCTTCTTAATGTGCTCCAACTCGGGGACTAGCAACCTTACTGTCTTTCCCTATGTCTCTTATTCTTTTCGTCACTCTTCCAGTTCCTTCTCCATGCTCTAAAAAAGGTTCCTACATGGTTTGAAAACAAAGCTAAAAGCCAAAGCCAATGGCCCATATAAAAAATAGGAAAATATGGGGCAAGTAATCTGTCGAAATAGCCAAAGACTCAGGAGAGAATTAAGAAGAGTCACATACTAAATTATCTTCCCACAACATGCAGCACATCTTTAAAATGTAGCCAATGCAAAATCACAAAGGCAAACCCTCCTGTGTGAATAACTGTAGCCCAAGTTTTATTTTCACTTCACTATACGCTATACACAATCCTGGGTTTAGTGGGGCATGATGATTGAAGGGTGTGGCATTGCCCCACTAAATGACCCACTGATGCCAAACCTGCATATAGAGTAACAGAGCTGCAAAAACAGCCTGTTTTGAATTCATTGTTTTTGTCATGTTACGTGTATCTGCCTATGTACATTTTACATATGTCTTCAAAGCAAGTAGCAAAAACAGTCTGTTCACTTCGAAGGGATAAAGAGAGGTTGGAAAATAGCCATGTAAAAATGAATTATGAAATGAATACAATTTTTGATACCCATCATAACTTCATTAGTTGGCCTCAGGGAAAAAAATGAAGGACCTGTAATTGGTACAAAACTTAACATTATGTGAAGTTTCTTTCAATTTTAAAAAGGTTCTTCCCACTCAAGAAGAACTCTTCCCAACCAAAAGAAGTTACATCAGTCAAAAGCTTTTTAGGGACTCAAACGTGGATCTTTTCGTGTAGACCCTTTGTTGCACCTTTATTTTTAAGAGTATATGTTGTGGCTGTGTTTTTATGTTATCCTCCTCTAGTGCAGAGCCACTCTAATGTGGCCGTGGCTCTTGTGCTTCCCGCATGTTTTCCGCCCTTGCCTCCTGAGCACAATTGGATTGGAATCGATAAAAAGCGCCTCCAGTATGGCTGGACACACTCCATTCCTGCCTCTCGTCTTCAATTTAGTGTTCTTACACAGTTACTTAGAGAGCAGAGGAAGAAGCAGACCCACTATTTTTAGTCTTGCTGGAACATAAGGAATTAGGGTCACATTATGTCTGAGCATGTTTTAGATCACAACAACACTGCTTCAGTATCATAGCCGGGGTTTAGCACAAGGAGTAGGGATTGTATACCCTGCTTCTAGGAGCATAACCAGTTTAACCATGTTTCTGCATTTCAACATATTTTGTGCTTTAATAATGTGAATTCCTAACACTGTTTTTGCCTTTATTTTGATGTGTGAAGAACAAGAGCCAAATGTTAATAGACTTAAATTTTGTTTGTATCAAAAACTCCTTTTTGAGCAAGAAAACTATTTTTTAAACCAGTCAATAATAAGCCCATAGTGATAGCATCACGCTATCAGAATGCTTTGAAAGTAGTGATGATTGAATACTGAATACTTTGCCATTCAATATTCAGAACACATGAAGAATACATATTGATAAGGCACATGGGAGCATCTCTGCCGTTGTAATTTTTACTTAATTCACACCGTTTCTTGCTCTTACTGGTTGGTGTTTTTTCATGTAATTCTTCTGTTATTATGTCTCATGCAAATTCACTTATTTAAATGAAGTAACAAAATTCTTAAACGTTATTTTGGCTCTCATCACTGCTGCTCCCATAATCCCACAGCCATCTCATGAAATTCACAAACAATAGGCTGTATTCTAATAACAAAATCTTGCAAATCTGACCATAAAGTGGGTAGATGTGTGATTTTCATGTTAGTCACATGTATGTTACTTGTCACGAAACGCCTGCCTGAGTCCAGTACAACAATGATGCAAAGCTCATCACTCATGTCCACATTTTCACTACTGAGGAGACTGTTCAGTTCAGTCACCCCTCCAAAAAGCTCAGTAACACTGAGAACTGGTCTTCACTTTGATTTATCTGTCTATTTAGACGTCAGCAGGAACTTCAGGGTTTGGAAAGAAGCTGTTTATTGAGTCCTTATTTAAAGTACGTCTTTACATGCCGTGCACAGATTTTAAAATAGTTAATAAGTTAAGCATTCATGGTGTTTCCTTTAAAGATGGTATATATTTTCAAATTTGGTGGGTAAGTATTATAAAAGGATGAAAAATTGATTGCATTCTGAATACTGGCTTTACAAAATATAACTTGGACAGAACACAGATACTCATTTTCTTTATTCTGAGTACATATATGTACTTTATATTCTGTAACATCACAACCCTGTAATGGGACACCTAGCTTGCAGGTGGGAACTGGCCACAGTTGAATTTGGGGGAAAAAGAATTGTGTAATTATAGCTAAAGATAATGACAAGTTCACAGATAAAACGTGCAGTTGTACGGTGAAGGCACAGTGAGGAACAGGAAAACACAGGAAAGACATGTGTTTGGGCCTATTTCAAATTCATAAACTGCTGAAGTCGTGACTGCTGTGGTCGCAGAGGTGTGACAGCTCCTTCTGTCATAAGAAAACTTGAATGACGAGAAATCCACAGGGGGCCAGGAGGCATCAGCAGGCTTTTACAGCAGATTTTCATTTGAACAAGCCAGCAAGGCTGTACAGAGTGACCTAGTCAAGTTGTTTGGAGCCACTGAGATGTTTATGCATGCATGTTTATGCCTTAGCCATTTATGCACGTTTATGCATTGGCCATCTTCAGAGATCTAGCAGTCTTTCAGATCTCCTGGTGCATCTCGATTGCAGAGGTGTGAAAATTTTATGAGCGAACCATGAAAACGTTTAAATGTCAGAAACATGGCTAGAAAACAAAAATGAGGTTTTTATAGCTTGACTTTTTCAGAGAGGCAATAACTATCAATCTTGTCTTAATATCAGCTCATTTTGGAAATTCCTCAACATGCAATCTTCAAAGTGACTTTAGTCAAGGTCCAGCTGTACTTTAAAAGGAGGCCATCGGGGGTCAGGACCCATTGATTTTTGCATAAGCCCTCACCTTGAAATGTTCTGGCTGAGGTAAAAGGGGCCTTTTGCGTGACTCACTCAAGGATATCACCTTGTATGCTGCCAACTGTGTGGATACCCAGTAGAAATGGAAGCTGATATTGAAGATATTGAAGGTTAAAGGCTTTCATGTTCTCTCCTTTGTTTGGCCTTTCTCTGCTTTAGGGACTTCACAAGAGAAAGCAAACATTTCAAATTGTATGTTCTTTGAACTCATAAAGCCCCAAGAGGAGAACGCTACCAAGTTGGCATGCTTATTTATATGACCATGACAAAGTTTGAACCTTGTGAAGGTACGTAATGTCCCTTAACTGTCAGATTTGTCCAGCTGAGTTTTGCTGCAGGCCTCTGCAAACAATTAGAGAAAACAGCAGACAGGCACATTTTGTCCATATTAAATACAGCTGTTTTCATTTTTTCAATGACATGCTGTTCTCTTTGAGTCTTACCAATACAGTCAGCACCTGCTCGTATTATTAGAAACGAGTCACTCAGCGCTCCATTTGCTTTTGAATCCGTCTGTCTCTCATGCATCTGCTCGTCTTTGAATAGGATTATCATCTTCAGAGTCTCTGATTTGACTGTATTGTTCTCTTTCTTCCTCTGTCTCTCTCTCAGGTGAAGTACGGCCGCTTTGCATTTGTGTGGGATGCAGCTGTGCTGGAGTATGTGGCCATTAATGATGAGGACTGCTCGTTCTACACAGTGAGCAACAGTGCGCCGGACAGAGGCTACGGCATCGCCATGCAGCACGGTAGCCCCTACAGGGACATCTTCTCTCAAAGGTACTGTATGATAAAGGCAACTGCACCACTTCTATATACAGTGGGTGTCCAATTCATTAGCAACACCTACCTTTCGTCTACAGTCATTGGCCATTTTATCAGAAACACCTATGATATATCTACAGTCATTGGCCATGTTATCAGAAACACCTAGTTTCTATCTACAGTCATCGGCCGTTTTATCAGACACACCTACAATGTATCTATGTCATCGGCCATTTTATCAGAAACACCTATGATATATCTACAGTCATTGGCCATTTTATCAGAACACCCACCTTGTATCCACAGTCATTGGCCATTTTAGCAGAAACACCCAACTTATATCCACACTCACTGGCCATTTTAGTAGAAACACCTACAGTATACCTAGAGTCATCGTCCATTTTATCAGAAACAGCTACATTGTATCCACAGTCATCAGCCCATTTTATCAGAAACTCCTACAATATACCTACAGTCATCGTTCATTTTATCAGAAACACCTACAATATACCTACAATCATCGTCCATTGACACTGACATGGTAGTAGTTTGATATGGTAATGAAATGAGAAACACCTACTTGTAGCTCCACCTTGTGGCTATTGTACATATGTGGTAAGACAATGCTCACACACAATGTATTTCAAATAAACAAAATATCAAATCATCAAACTCATCATTTTCACAGTGTATCAATACCTACAACACTTGCTATTGCCTTGTTAAATGTTAATTTGCTAATTATTAAAATTAAGCTACTGCAGTCCAAACAGTAAAGTGCAATAGACAAGTATTTTGGCTATTGATAAATACATTTACATACATTTCTGTGTGTTTTGATTTGTTAGAATGGCAACATATGTATTTCATCATGGATTGCATTTTGTATTTGATATATATTTTAAATATATAAAAATACATGTCCATATATATATATATATATATATATATATATGGACATGTGGGGAAACATTACAATGACATTAAGTAGCTGAATATAAACTACAAACAACCGACAAACAGTAGAAACCAAAATGACCATGCTGAACAAAATTTACAGGTAAGAGCAAAATGAGGGGGGCGTTTTGAGTCCAACTCCAAGTCACTGGTGTTCAATCCAAGTTCAGTCAAAAGTCTTTTTTGATGTTTGGTTTTGTGAATTTGTGGCTTGAGTCTGACTCGAGTCCACATTTTGGTGTCAGTGCTGTACTGAGAATGACCTACCACCCAAGTAATATCTGGTAAGCAGTGGTCCTGTTGTTCCTTTCTATTGATGGCCTGCAGTCAGTAATTGGAAAACCTACATAGTGCAATTGTATGGTAACTAAATGGCCAATGAATTAGGTATAGATTACCCTGATAAGTACTTGATGAGCAGTGTATCATCTTGTTGTATGGTTGGAATATCCAGTCAGTTTTTGTGGTTTCCCCCTCCTTTAAATGAACAGAAGGGATAAAACCCTTCAAACACATCAAAAGAGCTGCCAAACATCTGCATATGATACATGGGTGCGTCTGAGCAGTTCTTTCTGTCTGACAGTATATATAGTCTGTCACGTATGAAAAGCCATTGCACCAGTACTGATGCACAGCAGGTGATAGATGTATTTATAGAGCCTGTTTGTAAGTTCAGCATGCCTTACCAGTAGCAAAGGACTAAGCCACAGGTTTGCTGAAGGACTGGGACATTTCACTTTGATTGATTTTGAACACCTTCCTTGATATTGGTTTGAGAAACACAATTCTTGATGGTTTGATTAAACTGGTGCCAATTTGCTTGTTTAACAGTAATAATAATCTGCTCTAGATTAGCACTGACTCAGACTAAGATCCGTAAAAGTAAACACCAACTCGGCGTCCAGCATCGCACTCAAGACTCAACTAATCTCAAGCCAGCACTGCGTCCATACTGCAGCGCAAACTTGGCATAACAGAGACACACTATCAAATCCGAATGATAAACTCATCTTCACGCTGTGTTGTTTCCGTTATGGCGGTTTGTTAACAGCTTTATATTCTCACAAGATTTGAAGAGACTTGTTCCATCAGCATTAGAAGCCAGGGTGGCTCCCAGTATGTGGGCTTTCCTCCTATTATTTGTTTCTGTCAGTATGCAGAGCCCTGTGTTGTCTGTAATGGTGCTTATGAAAGTAAACAAGCTATTAATTGACAGTCATATTTAATTCCTTGCCATTACTGTTGGGACACTGTCAGGCTCACGGGGAGCCATCAATGCTGATTTTAATAGAGCAGCTTGCTAAATGTGTCCCCTATGGCTCATGAAACATCGGCGAGGGAGAACAGACCATGCTGTATGATACATGCTCTGTTTTGAGACTTCTTGCATCAGACCAGTGCGCAGAGCATATCGTTGCTGTCATATCAAAACTTAGCAATTCCTTTTTTTTTATTTATTTTTTTTTACATGTTTCAAAAAGCCAGCTGTGCTTAACCTTGTGTGAACATTTAATGACGAATGGACAAATATACATGGTCAAAAATTGGAATAAATTATGTTAATATGTTATATAATATAATAAAAACATTATATAAACAAATCATATAAACATACTTCAAAAACATTTGTTCCTGCTCTTATAAAACTACCATTGCTGGGATACAACAAAATATAATAATTATAAAAATATAATAAGTCCCTATGAAGCAATACTTTAGTGGAACATTGGTCCAACTTGCTTTTTCTTAAATTAGCTTATGGTAGCTTGTGAAGATTAAAATGATGAAAACAGGAAAAAAGAGCCTATGATAGCAACGTGACAACAGTGAGAAATATAACACGACAACATCACAGCAACCTGACAACAATGATAAATATAAGCAAAAGACCATATATTATCATAGTATAGCATAAATGATACATGTCAGTCCTCCCTAGTTTGACATGCCTGACAATCAGGACACTCAGGTCGTATGTGCATCTAGACATGCATGTTTGTAAGCTGGGCATATGTGCATATAGATATGCATTTTATTTGTGTGGACTATATTTCTGCACCCTAAGTGAAATTGCCGGGTGCCTGAGCATGTGCATTATGAATACCAATTGTCTTCATGCACAGTTCTTTGATTACTTCTTTATTTACACCAGCCATAACATTAAACTCCTCATTCTCAGCACTGCAGTGACACTGATGAGGGGGTGGTGTGTTAGCATGTGTTGCACTGGTATGAGGGGATCAGACACAGCAGTGTTGCTGGAGTTTCTAAACACTGTGTCCACTCTCTGTCCACTCTATTAGACACACATACCTTGTTGATCCGCCTTGTAAAGTTGTAAAGTTAGAGACAGTAGCTCATTTGTTGCTGCACAGTTTGCGTTCGTCTTCCTCAGTGGTCACTGTTGGCTGGTTATTTTTCGTTGGTGGACTATTCTCAGTCCAGCAGCAACAGTGATCACTGAGGTGTTTAAAAACTCCAGCAGCACTGCTGTGTCTCATTCACTCCTACCAGTACAACACACACTAACATACCACCACCGCATCAGTGTCACTGCAGTGCTGAGAGTCATTCACCACCCAAATAATACCTGCTCTGTGGTAGTCCTGTGGGAGTCCTGACCATTGAAGAACATGGCAAAAGGGGGCTAACAAAGTTTGCATAGAAACAGATGGACAACAGTCTGTAATTGTAGAGCTAAACAGTGCACCTGTATGTTAAGTGGAGCTGATAAAATGGACAGTGAGTGTAGAAACAAGGAGGTAGTTTTCATGTTGTGGTTAATCAGTGTGAGTTACAATGTAAGTGAACCATTTCTGATTGATGTGTCTAAGCCTGTAGTGTACTAAAGAAAGAGAGTGAGAGAGTCTTACAGAAGGTATTTATTGTTGTTGGAGGTGTAACACAGAGGTCAAGAGTGTCCTCTCTTTGAAACATATACATTTCAGTAGTGTCGAGTGAGGTTCAAACTGACAAACTGACTTTTTTTCCAGGCCAGAAACAGTCACTCATTGGAGTGGAGTGTGTTTGTAGAGGTTCTAGTAGAAATAAAAAGTGTGGTCATTTAGCACATGTCGATTGTCTGTCAGTAAGTGAAATGATACTGGAATAAAAATGGCCTGTATGTTGGACCTGACCATTGCAGAAACAAAAGGCAGACTGTATTCCACAGCAACAAATATTAATTTTCATTTTTCTTGACATTTTTGTGGAAAAATGTAGTCTGTTGCTGTAGCTTGGCTGTCCTTTTTGAATTTGTAACTGTCTTAATAATCACTTCTGGTTTTCCCTTGGCCAATATAGAGTCTGATTCAATATTTGTGTTTTTATAGACAATCGAGTGTATGCTTCAGTTACAGTGAAGTCAACACAAACCAGTCCAAATTAGATAGGTTTACCTAACTATGATAGCTAATGCTTCAGTAAAATCACTTTATTTGTGTTGAACTGATACATTCTGTTTTTTGGCATACTTTTATTTTAATGACCATTTTATAGTGGGTTTTATATTGACCTAGAGTCTTAAGCCAAAGTCAGGAACCACCCATCAATTAATTTCCAGTCAAAACAGTCATTAAGTACAAGTTTTTTACAGCAGCAAGGAAAAGGGAAAAACATGTCATTAATGGAAAATTACACAGAAGCCTCAGCACCTGAATATAATAACACATTTTTGCCTTTTTGCAGCTTGCATTATTTTTGAGAGACTTGCTTTCATTTTTTTTAGGAAATCTGCAGGGATATTTTCAACACCTCCAGTCTTCAGTCTTTAGGTTGCATTTTTTACATGATCTAAGTGATCCCAAACACATTCATCAACGTTGAGGTCTGGATTCTAGGCTTACTGGTCCATTGTTCTTTTTATTTATTTATTCCTTTTTTCCCCTAAATTTTCTTCTTTTTTGTCTATTTCCTTATGTCAATAATGGCTTCTTGACAGCTACGTGGCACGGTTGTTAGGCGTCAAATTTTGTCTATTTATTTTAAACGTTTTTTTTGAACCTCAGATTTGGAAACTACTGATTTTTCTCTTATTTTCCTTTGACTTTTATCTTCCTTATACAAGTGGATTATCTTACATCTCCTCATAAACATCTCAAAAATGAATAACGTTTAATAGCTTAATGACCATTTTGACTGGAAATTATATAAATAGAGGGTGGTATGTGACTTATGCACAGTACAGTATGATCCAGGTTGATTGTAATAATTTGGCTAGCAGTTGCTTTATAGTGCTACAGTGTGTAGCATTATGACTTCATGTTTGCTATATGCACAGTTCTGTGGACTCTGAGCTGAGAATTCATGTGTTGATGTTTAGAAATATAATCAGAAGTGTCTTCACGACCAGGGATCCATGTGGCACCTTGGGCAAATTTGTATTTGACGAGATTGACCTGAAAGTTAACGTATTCTCATTAGAGCTAACTCGACCTGCTAATCACTGACATTTGGCACAACACGGCGGCGGTCCTTTCGCAGGACAGATGTGAAGCTAGTTAGATTCTCTTGGCAGGCGCCCATGGGTAACAGCTTCGACTCAGCCTGTATAAAAGGCTGGGAACAAAATGGTGCCTGTGAACACATGACATTTCGAGTCCATTGTCATGCTGATCGAAAGTGCTTGCAATTGTGGTGCGCTATCTCTGCGCAACTGGCAACCCTGTTGTTGGGCAAATGCATTGCGTTAACACTGCATGTTTCTTTTGCATGGGAAACTTCTGGCTATCGGTTTAAGCTTTGAAGAGTGTGGTGAGCTAAACCCCTCCCAAACTCTCCAAACTTAATGAGCGATTATGAGTAATTACAGAGAGTGATCCCCCGACTCCAGGTTTGTGTGTGTGTGTTGTGGGGTGGGAGGAGGGTTATACAGCTGTCTCTCTCTATTAGGATTATTAGTTTTGGCACCTCTGCAATGTTCTGATTCATTTTGTCAGCTGTGAAAACTAGTACCTTTTTTATGCTTTGATTTTTACCTTACCTTTTTTTTCTTGTCTTTCTTTCTTTCTCGCTGATATCAAGTAGTTTGTCTGCCTGCAGTCAGAGACATCTAATAACGTGATCATTTCTGCTGCAGCTGGTTGCCATAGCAACAGCTCCAGCTAGTCCAACACTCTAATCGGAGTGCAGGGCCCAGGAGGAAGGATAGCCGAGTGAGGAGGACTGCATGACAGACAAGACCTAAAGGAGAGAGAGCCACAAATCCCTGCCCACAACACACCTCCAAGAAGGGAGAAATGAGTTTTGCAGCAGACATACATCCAAAACACCTCAATGCGGAACTCGGGAGGCTTTTTTTGGAGTCGTCTGGGGTCTCAGCCGAAAGCTTGTCGCATTTAAAGGAATACGCCAACATTTTTCCAACCTAGTCTCATCCCCTAAAGAACAGACACCCCTTGATTCAAAGCAACTGTCCATTGGTTTCTATTTTAAGTGTGTTTTGAAGCAACAGGTTCTCTGTTCATTTACTAAGTACGGGGGAGGAATCAAAATGATGTATCATTGAAGTGCATCTTTAAACCTGACTAGCTCTTGGCCAAGACAGACAACTGTGAAAAAGTCTAAAATTCCTTTCAACTGTATCAGACCAGTCTGGACCCTTTTAACCATTAGCAAGGTCAAGCATTTGCGATTAGCCCACGCAGATGGACATGGGCCCAAGCCAGCTTGGTCCACGTCTCTGCATTTGGTCAGCGACTGGGAAGCTTTTCCAAAGTGGCGGATTGCAGGGACAGGCAGTGAGCAGACTAGGGCATTTGCTGCCTGTTAGATGTCTTCACAAGCCTATCAATCAAAAGCGGCTGCTTTAACAAGCATAGGGGCTTACAGCTGCTTCGTCTTGATCTCATTCGCTCTGTCTCACCCTTCTCCTTCTCTCCCAGAGTTGTGCATTAGCATGCATACATGTTACTCAAGCACCTGATGCATAGTCTCTGTGCACCCAGGGCCCAAATTAAGGAACTGTCAGCGTGAGAGGTGTGGAGAAAATTTAATAAATAAATAAAATGTCGACTGTTGCAAATTAGCAAGCTGTTGTTTTTCCTGCTGGTTCCTTAGGTGAAGGCGCAAAAGGGGAGAGAGAAGGGGAGAGAGAAGGGGAGAGGGAAGGAGACAGGGACATAGAGATAGAAATTGGACGAAAAAGATGAGAGACAGACAGACGGACGAATGTGACCCGCAAAGAGTTGGGTGCTGCAGAAAGACAGTACAGATATTTGTGAGTGAATTAACTTCTCTACATTAGCTTCAGCATTCAGTCTACACTCTTAAAAACAAAGGTACCAGAAAAGATCCCTTACTGCGATGGCATAGAAGAACCACTTTTAAAGGATATTTCTTTAAAGAACCATTTTCATAAACAAGTTGTGGGAGTGTGAAGAACCTTTTTTTTAAAGTTTTAAGGAACCTCCACATACTATCAGTGTTTTAGGACCAACTTTTCTATGGTTCTTCTTTGGCAATGCTCCATAAAACCCATTCAGTTTTCAGAGATTAGTTTGCCTCACTAAGAGATGATGAATGTCTTTGTTGATACCTCCAATCATGCCTCTACCAGACCTGAAGTAGTGACTTCCTCAGGTTGAAACCGGACTGTTGGTCCTCAGTGGACATGCCCTAAAAGATCACACCCTTCTTCAATTGCAGGAAGTGTCGGAGTGTTAATTCGTTAGCCGACGGGGGTGTTAATTTCCTCTGGACCAGCTGCTTGAAACCCACAAGGTCGTTTGCGATCCAGCTTCTAAAAACTCGCTGTTTATTTCCTTGACAACTTTGTTTTTATGGAGGCTCTTGAAAGCCATGATGGTCTGGAGAGGGAAGCTGATTTGCGGAGCCATTAATGTTACAATGCTTGTTCGACACATTATGGTGTGCGGTGGCTTTGTGGACTCCACTGAACAGGCAGGTGATCAATAAAAAGGGGAAAAAAAGAAACAGTGGTACCGAGGTAACAATGAGCTGTGGTTTGCCACTACATTCTCTTTAGCTTGTATCACTCCATTTTCAAGTGATTAATTATATAGGGGCCCCCACTGCATTGAATAGATTTTCGCTTTAAAAAGAGTGGCTGTAGAACACATGGAGACCTGTATAATTCGACAGGGAAGTGTCTGTTTTTCTACTGCCTCTGTTTCATAACAGCTTCTCAACAATGAGGAAGAGACAGCTGTGCCTTGCTGCTTATACATGTATAGGTAACCAAAGGAAGTATACTTCTGACCAGAGCTGAAGAATTAGAATAGAATAGAATAGAATAGAATAGAATAGAATAGAATAGAATAGAGAATACACTAGGATAGGGTTGCATGGAATATAATAGAGTAATTTGCCTAGAGGAACCTTCTTTTGTGGTATTCAGTGGAAAAACATTGTTCATTTGTGCTATTCAGTAGGAAGGCAATAGAACAAGAATATTACATGCTGTGAACACTTAGATCTCAGATAAAAACACAGAACAATTAGAACCACATAATGCGAGAAATTGCAGCACAGAATGAGACTCTCTTTAAAGGACTTTTGTGCAGCATGTTCTGTCCTTTTTGTCCTGTTATAATGCTTATAATTAGATGATTAGCATGGTGCTAAAGCAGCACATCTCCTATGGAATGGCATAGTGTATTGAGGTATATAGTAATGGACTTTTTATATTAGTTTCGGAAGCTGATTTTTCAAAGCGTGTCAATCCTGCCTCTCTGACAGGTTTGTATATGAAGTGACCTTCTGCGGGTGGAAGGTTACTTTCTGTCATAAGAAATAACAGAGCTGCCACGTCCAGCTCTGGAAAACCAAGCCATCCCCCGGCTGTAAACCATTTACCGAGGCAGTATTATACCGTGTAAAAGCTAGTGTTAAGGTGTGGACTGTAGTAGATAAGAATGACCATCAAGAACACTGAAGTTTATAAATAGCTATATGCAAAGCTGCTGTATGTATTGGACATAAAAAAGCACAGGGTTTCATTTCAAAACGTATTATAGACCACTTTCAAGAATTCTCTTTTTTCTCATTATACACATTGTTTGAAGTGGCCTTTATACATATAAGAAATATCCATGCTTTATTATAATTAATACCACCTTTATCAGAGAAATAAAAATGTGTTTTAACAAAATACGCCAACTGTCATACTTACCAAAACTCTTCATATCCAAAGGGAATGAACCTTTTCATGTTTAGATTATATTGTGTATCTGTACCACCTTTTGAAAAAAATAATCGAATTACTTCATCTTGCGTGGTCGAGTGTTTCCCTGTGCTTGTTAGGCTTTAATAATTTAGTTCATTCCCTTGAATTGGAGTGACCTCAGCCCCTGATATTTTCTCAAACACTTTTTGCTTTCTCTTGTAACGCATGTGTGCAGTCTTGCATGGGTAAGTGTTCTTGACACACTCCGTAAGTGGTCTTTAAATTTCGAATCACAGCAAAGCCCCCCTCTCCACCCCCCGTTGTGTCAGCAGTGTCAAATGTGTTAGCACAATCAAAAACACACCACTCAATATTGATAAAAGGCTGTGAGCCATACCACCTGACCTCTACGTAACCTCTCCAGATGGGATTTGAAGCAGAATGCACTGGCTTTATATTGTAGACAGTGCTGGTAGTTCATACAGTGAGAAGCAAAAATATTGGGACAGTGAGGTGAAATGGGTTGTTTTTGTTATGTGTTTAAAAACTATGTATTCCAGATTAAAAGATGAGCATAAGATTAAAGAGAATGACTCTATTCTAGGTTTTCCTTTCAAGTTCAACCTTACTAACGTACCCTTGTTTCATTTGGTGGCTACTCCTCCAGTTTGAGATGAGCATATGTACTGGGACAAATGAATGACAGGTGATTCTGACTGCACAGTTGTTCCATATTCCCTTAATTCTAAGCACATAAAAAAGCTGTGAATGTGTAGGGTTGATTGTAGTAATTAGATTTTGCATTAGGGGTACAAAAACGGTGAATTGACTATAATGGAAAAGCAGGCAGTTTTGAACATGGGTTTAAAGCAAATACCCATCAGAACCATTGCAGAACAAATGGGCATTCTAAAAACAACAGTATGTAATCATATTGAGAAAGAAAGAGACAACTGGAAGTGTAAGCAATTTGTGATGATCAGGTCATCCCAGGAAGCCCACAGCAGCTGATGACAGGAAAATTGTTTGAGCTGTGAAGAAAACCCCCCAAAATAACATCCAAAGAAATAAACAGAGTGTTCTCCAGAGCGCAGGGGTGAAAGTGTCAGTATTCACCTTTCACAGAAGACTTCACGAGAAGGAATACACAAGCCACGAGAGGCATCGTCCTCTCGTCAGCACCAAGAACAGATGGGCCACACTGGAATTCATAAAGAAGTACGAAGATGAGCCAGAAGGGTTCTGGAGCAAAGAGAGGGACTGTGAATGACACTAAGAAACCACTTCATCTTTCAAGCATGAAGGAGGTAGTGTCATGGCTTGAGCAAGCATGGTTGTTTCTGGAATGGTTCACTGGTCTTTACTGATGATGTAACTGCTGACCATAGCAGCAGAATCAATTCTGAAATGTGCATAAACATCTTGTCTTTCCATGTCCAAATAAACGGCTCCAAACTTGTAGAATGCATCAAGACAATGGCCCAAGTTCATCAGAAAGAAAAAGTGAAAAGTTGCCAAGTCAGTCTCCTCATTTAAACCTAACTGAGCATCAATTTCACCATGATAACATTCCTAAATAAAGCAGTAAGAGGAAAGAAGAAAGGGCCTGCCATAAAGGCTTGACAGAACATTCCAAATTAAGTTATCCAGAGCCCGGTGATGTCAATGAGTTACAGACCCATTTGACATGAGGCATGTTAAGGGGTTGGGACCAAATACCAACTTTAATTTGTCCCAATGCTTATGCTCAGCTGAAATTGGTAGAGTGAAAATGGCACAACAAATGATATTTTTTCCTGTATGGTTCATGTTGTATGACCACAAATGCAAGCTGACATTCTGTTCTTTAGTCACATGCTTATCTTTTTGATCTGGAATATACATTTTATGAATATGTTATAAAAGTAACCAATTTCACCTTGTTGTCCAAGTTTGTTTCTCTCTGTATAAAGTACACCGCATGTAATAAGAGGAATATGAAAGGACCTCTGCATGTTCAGGGACGTGTTCAGTGTTTTGAGCCAATGTTATGATGGATATCATAAAACATGTACATACTGTTTTTGCTGTAGTCATGCAGGCTTGGGAAAGTATTCTCACACAGCACGTTCCCTTCCAGATCACTGACATCCTGCACAGAGCTGTAATCAGTAATGTAAGCTAAAGCTATTCTTTTTTCCAAATGAAATAGAAAAAATGATGCAAAACAGTGGAAAAATGCTTCCAAACAGTGTACAGGGCAATTTACGCATCACTGCATTGGAAATACTAAGAATGAGCCAGGTCTTTTTGTGTGCATTACAAAACCCTGTAACTAATACTCATCTGGCCCAAACAGCATTTTATCACATGCTGAGTCTACTGGGACCAGAAGAGCTATTATTTACTTTTGCTTGGCTTGCTTTCCATATAATGAAGAATAATCAGAAATGTTGGCTTGTCTTCCTGTCACATATCATGCTTACTACCAATGCAATCCTTTTGCAGTTCTTTTTAATTTTTCTGAGTATGTTTCATGTGTTATGTTTTATTAATATACAGTACTGTGCAAAAGTCAGAGATCACCCTTATTATTTAATTTCCAGGCAAAACAGCCATTATATACAAGCTTGGGAGATATTTCTGAGGAGATTAGATATAAGATAATCCAGTTGCCTAATGAAAGGGAAAATGAAAGGAAAATAAGTGGAAAAAAATAGGTTTCTAAAACTAGAGTTATATTATAAATAGATATTTATAAATTATACATATCGTAAGAGGAGAAGACAGAAAGAAAGAAAGAAAGAAATAAGAGTAGTCAGCGACTTGCACAGTTCTTGTGTACTAAGATTAAAAATTATTCTTGTGGTTTCAGTAATCAGATTACAGCTTTTACTCTAGGCTGAAATTTTTTTTGCATGTTATGTTTGTGTGTGTGTTTGTGTGTGTGTGTGTGTGTGTGTGTGTGTGTGAAAATCTGCCTTATTTGAATATGTTAATGTTTCCGTTTTTAGTTTTTAGAGCATTCAACATCATGAAAGTTAAATCAAATACACTATATGGACAGAAGTATTGGGACACATATATATTACACCTACAGGAGCTTTCATGACATCCCATTAATAAATCCACTGGCATTAATATTAAGGTAATCCCTTGTTTTCAGCTGTAACAGCTTCCACTCTTCTGGAAAGCTTTCTACAAGATTTTGGAGTGTGTCTGTGGGAATTTTTGTCCATTCATCTACGAGATCAGACACTGATGTTGGAAGAGAGGGCCTGGCTCGCAATCTCTGTGCTAGTTCATCCCAAAGGTGTTCGATGGGGTTGAGGTCAGGGCTCTGTGTGGGCCAGTCAAGTTCTTCTACATCAAATTCACCCAGCCATGCCTTTATGGATCTTGCTTTGTGCACTGCAGTACAGTCATGCTGGAACAGAAAAGGTTCTTCCCCAAACTGTTCCCACAAAGTTGTAAGCATACAATTGTCCAGAATGTCTTGATATGCTGAAGCATTAAGATTTCCCTTCCCTGAAACTAAGGAGCCTAGGCCAACCCCTGAAAAACAACCCCATAGCATTATCCCTCCTCCACCAAACTTTACAGTTGGCACAATGCAGTCAGGCAGGTAACATTCTGCTGGCATTCGCCAAATCCAGACTCGTCCATCAGACAGATAGAGAAGCGTGACTCCACAGAATAGGGTCTAGGGTCCAGTGGCCAGCGCTTTACAGCACTCCGTCCGACGTTTGGCATTGTGGGCCATGGAAACCCATGCCATGAAGCTCCCGGCACACAGTTTTTGTGCTGATGTTGATGCCAGAGGAGGTTTGAACTCTGCAGTTATTGAGTCAGCAGAGCGTTGGCGGCTTTTATGCACTATGCGCCTCAGCACTCAGCGACCCTACTCTGTAACTTTGGTAGCTTTTGTTGAGTTGCTATGGTCCCTAAACATTTCTACCATTCAGCAATAACAGTTGATTGTGGAATATCTAGGAGAGAAGAAATTTCACGAACTGACTTGTTGCAACGGTGGCATCCTATTACAGTACCATGCTCTAATTCAGTGAGATCTTTAGAACGACCCATTCTTTCGCAAATGTTTGTAAAGGCAGACTGCATGGTTAGGTGCTTGATTTTATACATCTGTGGCAATGGGACTGAATGAAACATCTGAATTTGGTGACTAAGAGGAGTGTCCCCATACTTTTGTCCATAAAGTGTATGAGAAGTGTACTTTTCCTGTCTGCTCTCAATTTTGCGGTAAACAAGAAGAGTTATTTTCAGAAGAGGGAGGGTCTGCCCTCTTTGTGGGCTTGCTTATAAACTGAGTACTTTATTTGATCCATTCAATTGAATGTATTGTTTAATGCCTGTGTGTACTGAATTGAAAGGCTTATGCTGAAGAACACAGTGCACTGTATTGTTACACTCATAGCATACATCTAGTTTATGCTTGTGTGTGTGTGTGCAGAGTGAGTCTGAATGCAGAGACTTTGCAGTTCACTGCTCTCTCCTTCAGGGAGGGCCTACATGGTGTCACTTGCCACTAGAGGCAGTCAGGCAGTCAGGCCAGAGAGACAGCGCCGCAGTGCAAAACAGTCAATCAATGCAAAGAGCGCTCATAAAACGTCTGTGTTGAGTTTTCATCATCATTCATATCCAGTTGCTGGACTGGCGTTATTGCAAACTATTCCCCTCTACATTAAAAACACACTCATTTTTTATGATTGGCGCAGAAGACAGAAT
Organism: Colossoma macropomum; assembly: GCF_904425465.1. Lineage (NCBI taxonomy): Eukaryota > Metazoa > Chordata > Actinopteri > Characiformes > Serrasalmidae > Colossoma > Colossoma macropomum. The sequence goes on along the minus strand of NW_023494793.1, from coordinate 10,247,805 downwards.
GCTGTCACCTGCTTTTATTTCTGAGCAGACACTGCCCTCTAGTGTTGGCAAGTGGAGTGGAAATTCAGCCACTGCAGCAACAGATGCCACTGGAGAGAACATAAACAGTGGATTATAGGATAGCGCAGAAACCTCTGGAGGCTGGTTTGAGTCACACATTACAACCTCAGAAAAGACATGTCAATACTTATATAGGCAGCTGCAATGTAATGTAGGCTATATGTTTCTCTTTTATTGGCTTACTTGTATCTACTTATTGAACCATAGAGTCTCTAGTTACTTGTTTCAACCATGAATCTTTAATGTGGTTATAACCTCTGCATCATTTCACTAAATGGTCAGATTCAGTCAGCTCACTGAAGCACACAGCCGTGAGCTCCGTGTTCTGACTAGGGATGCGACAATACAGGAATTTTGTCTTTGATACTGATACCAATTATAATATCACAGTGTCTGACATCAAAACAATACTATGGCAAAAATATTAAAAACACTCTAAATTGTTGGAAAACCCAGAACATAAAAATAGTCTAATTGTTCCATCTGATTTAACATCCTTGCTTTTTGAATTCAGTGTCTTTTAATCAATACAAAACACGATTGTTTTTGGAAGCATAATAAAACTTTTGACTTAAATGTTTTAGATACACAAATGACCATGTAATGTGCAATCTGAATTTACAGCAAGAATACAAGGTCAGTATCATGTGATGTGAGCCTATTTAAATAAAGAATTTAAAGTACTGCAAGTTAGAGAACTGAATTGTTTACCACCTTGTAGTACTGAACAAGCATCAGAATTTCCATAGATTGTGCAACACTAGTTCTGAAGGAACCATTTCCAAATACAGTGTGTATATCTCATGTTCTATGTTCAGGATCTTGGAACTGCAGCAGAATGGGGATATGGACATCCTGAAGCTGAAGTGGTGGCCCAGAGACAGCCCGTGTGACCTGTACTCGGCTGTAGGCACCAAGAAAAGTGGCAGTGCCTTGGACATCCATAGCTTTGCTGGTGTGTTCTTTGTGCTGGCAGCAGGCGTGGTGCTGTCCTGCCTCATCGCTACCGTGGAGACCTGGTGGACAAGGCGGAAGGGCTCCAGAGTGCCCTCCAAGGAGGTGAGAATCCTAAGGGGCAGAGCTTCACCAGAGCTGGTGGGTTGGTTGATGAAGGTCACAAAAAAACACTTAGCAAAGGAGGTGATCACTCTAATGGGACAAATATGCTTTAAAACTTTAAACCTCTCTAGAATTTAGCACAGCTCTTAGCTGAATTAAATTTTGTTTCCATTGTTTAGTGTCAGCAAAGGGGGTGCATTTAATGGCCTCTCTAATATAGAAGTAACACAGTGAACTGGCCAAAAAGATGAAGTCTGAGACAGCCAGGCTAACAAAGAGCACACAAATCTTTCTGAGGGCACGCTTATCTCAAGACTCAAGACAGAGACATAAACATAGACTCTTCAAAGACAAAAACAGGCAATTGCCAAAGATATACTGGCCATAATGGAGCTATGTTGTTAAAATCTCTTAAAAGGTGTTATGAAATCAATGTCCTTACTAGTGTTGCATAATAATCTAATATTGATCATTCCTATCAAAGGAAAGTAGCAAGGATATTGAATAAAATGAAGCAGCAACTGGAAGACCGTTTTAATATTTCGCCCAGCCTCAGATAGTCCTTATTTTGTGTATTGCTTGTTAATGCTTAGGAAAATTAATTGGCAACAACAAATGGAATGTAATTCCGCTTTTTGGCAGCTCAGGTTTAGCAATTAAGATGAAACTGTCTCACTCCAAATGGGAACATTTGGATGCTCTAAATGACAGGATCCATTTTGCTACACTGTCCACTTCATACCATAACATCAACTGCAGGCCAATTAATCCAAATTGAAGTAGTGTACAAGACAGGGGAAAAGACTTCTGCTGTTAAAAGCCCACAACACCTGAACTGCTTCTGTCTGACAGAATGATTTAACCCTAATGGCTCCTCATCACCCTCTCAGATGTCAGGTTGCAGGTGTTTGTCTCTTCCAGTCAATACTTTACTACAACCCACTCAATACAATGCAAACTGCTCACGTCCATCAAGTCCAAGTCCCTTCCCATACACTTACCTCACTCGTCTGCCATGGCATCCGAATGAGCCTAGCCATAGAGGCCCCCCACACCACAGGCAGTGCATGCAAACACTTTTTGTTCACGGTTCTAGATAAAAAACAAAGGTGTAAAGAATGAAAAAAACAACAGCTCACCCTACAGACTGCTTTTTGATCAGTGAGCAGGGTTTGGGTCCAGCCTTGAGCCGCCCTCTCCCCTGCCTTCCTAACAGCTTTCATCTGCCAGCAGAAGCAGCAGGCTGCACACCACCCCACCACACACAGCAATGGCTGGAGCAGCCCCCCTCCCGCCATCTCTGTTATGGCTCTGTCCTCAGGCCACTGACCCACTGACCACTCCATAGGCACAGAGCAGTTGGAGTGGCTAGGGTGCATCAGATAATGAATTTGAAGATACAAAAGTTTCATGTTTAAATAAATTAATAAATAAATAAATAAATAAAATCTTAAAAAAACAATAGAATACAACAGAGCACGTTTGGTGCTTGGATCCCAAAATACATGAAGTATGGTTGTATAAGATACTGTATACTATATGATACTGTAGTATTTGACACTTACACAGTATGATATAGTAGATGATGGTTTCCTGAAATATTTCCTGACTTGGGGTCCAAAAGTCTTAGGCTGACAGTGAAAATGCTTCTATTTTGCCTTCTTTTGTAATTTAAAACTAAATTTTATACTACTAATTATATTATCAGCATAACAATTTAAGCGAAAAGTAGAATGTTTCAAAATACCTACATAAGTTTCAGAATTTCTTGGTGTTTGGTTTGTCCCTCTTTTACTTTATTGAGAGTGTGCACTCAAGCTGACATGGACTGCAAACATTTCTGCAAAAACCTCTGATAAGTAGATCAAATCCACCTTAGAGTTGTCTGAACATGACAGCGTCAATAGAAGAGAAAGGACTAAAAAAATCTGTCTTTTTTGTACAAATGCCCTAACATGGTCAGTGTCTCCTTCAATTTACTAGTCATAACTTTTTTTTCAAAAAAAAATTCCAAAATTCTTAAAACTTTCTGTTGTTTATTTCCAGGTTTCGTTATCGATATGGTCTCAGACTCTGGACCCAACTGTATCTCTTTTCAGTGGCCTTTTAAAGTAAGCATACCGGCTGGAGATATATTTATTGTGTCTCCTTGGTTCTTGGAGGAAGGACAGCATACTGACAAAAATCATATTCATCTCACTCTCATATGTTCACAGCTCACGTACTGGCTGTGTACATTTATTTACAAGTGTATGGCTAAAATATTTAGAGTACCTTTTCTGGCAAAAGGACCGTGCATGCTCTAATTATTGTGAAGTGTACGCATAAGCATATGGTGCTTTAAAGGTAATTAATAGCAGTCTTTGATATGATTATCAGCATAAGGTGAAATGGAAGCTGATTTCTTGTGAGGATTTCTAAAGTGGCTTTCAGAAGGTCGACTGTCACACTTGAACCTCCTCTCTGCTCCTGCGGCGTGATCACGTTGAGGCGGCTCCATTCTTCAGTGCGCTCTTCCAGAAGGTTCCATCACACTTGAAGCTTGTCAGGGCTCACTGACAGGCAAAACACACACACACACACCCGCAAGGACACACAGCTGAGCTCACCACTCACACTCGAATGATCAATCGGTTTTAATATTAGCAGCGAACTGATTGGCAGACGGCAAAAGATAAAAGCTAAGATAAAAGCCCATTTCTAACACATTGTCATGGCGTTGCTGTTACCGTCACACTAAGGACATCAGTAATGTGTCAAGTATTTGCTTAGACTTATTTCATCATTTTTTAAACTCTCATTTTCCATTGTATACATCAGTTTTTTTTCATGGGCATAATGTAACACCTTAACTTCTAAGTGGCGTGCCTTTGCATCTAAACACTCTCTCTCTGTGGAAGCCTATTCCTTCCAGGCAGTGGAGAATAAAATTACTGATTTTTCTTCTCCTCTGTTTCTGACAGCAGTATGACAAAATGTTTATGTTGTATCTGAAAATAATGGTTTATTTTCTAAAAATACTGACTTAGTATATCATAATAATTACTTTTTATCCTAAAACCCTTATTTTCTTGGAATTAAATAACTCATTATTTCAGCTTAGTATTTCATCAAAGCTAGTCACTAATTCAAGATATTTAGTCAGTATTTTTACAAACTAAATCATAATTTCAAGACACTAAGTTAATAGTTTGAGGAAACAAGTCATTATTTTTAAATGCTAAGAATTAAACTAAGTCAGTATTTTGAGAAAATAGTTATTTTTTTGAGATATTTAGTCAGTATTTCGAGAAAATAAGTCATTAGTTCAGGATATTTATCAATGTTTTGCCAATGTTTTGACCTATGGTTGCCTCAAACAGAACAAAACACATTTTTCTCCTCTTTTTGGTGGGAATGGGCTTTCGTACATTCCTAACCCATCCTGACAGCTTTCGTTGTTTCCTGCTATAATAACTCTTGACACCTGTACTAACACCAAAACAGTAGAACGAATTTTTGTGTTTGTGTCTCTGTCTCTTAACATGCGCACACACACACACACACACATAGCCTGCATATGTCATGGTGTTAGCCTGTCCCTGTTTCCTCTCTCTCTGCTTTTCTGTGATCTCTTGGCCGTCCCTCTCTCTTGGTGTGAGTTGATTGGATATGACAAATCATCAAAGCACATTCTGCCTCCCTTGAACAAGCCATGTTTTTCTCAGAGCGCCACCTGCCAGTAGTGAGGGGAGAGACGGTCAATTGGATCCACAAAACCGGAGAACGCACGGTGTGATGAGCAAGCTATGCCACTGGCCAAGCTGTGTCCTCTTCATGTGCCTGACAAAAAAAAAAATGAAAATGCAACAACAAAAAAGACTGTCCCTTCACCTCGAATGTCTGCTGTGTCATTGCTGTTACGATTATGTGGAGTCCAGCATTGCCTCTAAGAATTTTTAGAACATTACTGTGATCATGGTCAGCTTATTTAACCCCTTAAATTGCCAGACTAAGTGTAACGTCCACATTTCATTTTCATTTCAAGTCTTAGCTGAGTAATAAGCTCACAGTTGAAGGGGTTAAGGGACCAGTTTCTCTACTCTTTCTTTTTCAATCAAAGGCCTTTTCTGAAAAGTAAAAGTAATTTTTTTTTGTGAACTTAAAAAGGGTTTCCAAATTGCAAAGGTTGCTGAACGCCACACAATCTTCTGTGTTGACCATTATTCTGACCTCAAGAAATGTGTGATTTCTGTCAGAAAAAGCCAAAAAAAGTCATGTGAGATTTACTGTCTCCGGCTGAAACAACGGCATTCTTTTATTTGTTTTTGTTTTTTATTTTTGTTTTGTTTTGTAGATAAGTACTCTGTGTTGAAGGGTTAAAGCGGGCGAGGGAGAGAAATGAAAAAATGCCATTTTTACCATCTCACCTTTCCAGGTATCTGGCTCGTTGGACTTAGCAAAGAACAAAAAAAGCCAAATCTGTGTGCTGACTATTTGTTTGTTTGTCTTTCTCTACTCATTCCCCCACCTCTCTCAAACAACCTCTTTCTCGTTTCTCATTTGCCTGCTCCATCCGTCCGTCTGTCTGCTCGCCCGTGCATCCGTCTGTCTCCATCCCTCTGTCCTCCTGCGGCTCGTGGACTGGCTTGTGGCTGTGCAGACACAGGCTGACGGGCCGTCTGTCAGACAGGACGAGCCGTGCCACGAGCCACAGAGTGACATCTCACTCACGCTCAGGCCCTCATCCAATCACCTGTCGCCTGCATGCTGCGCCACACCTCTGGACTCCACCCTGCGCCACACGTTCGCCATCCCATCGCGAACTGTCTTCTGCCAACACTGAGCGGCCCTCTTTCTTCATTCAGCAAGCCTCCAGCACACGTAGGTTGTGGAACATACCCCCTAAACAAGTCACAAATACATTGTTCAATGAATTGACCAACAGTCTGTCTTACATACACCTCAGATAAATACAGCAGTGCAAAAATACAAAACAATAAATACATAAAAGCCGTAAAAATTTTTGGTACTTAATGGTTCACTTATGATCAAGGTTACTGAACACTACTCAATCCTCTACTGAATCTTCTGTGCTAATCAATTCTCTGACCTCGAGAAGTGTATTGATTTCTGTCAGAAGAAGCAAAAAAGAGATATAATCATGTCAACAAATACACTTGAGAAAGGATTTATAGTGTTTATAAATAAGTTTTTAAATTGGTGTGTGTATGTGTGAGATTTAATATATTTTGAGATTATTATGAGATTATTTTTAAAACCAATCTGTGCTAATTTTTAATCAGGAGTCTAAAGAAATCGGTTCTTTCAAAAGCAAAACGCAAAAGCATCCAGTGCTTGGATTCATATCTAAACTGAAGCTTTCATTGATCCCTTATAATCTTCCTCTACACACACTCACACTTAAAGGGATATTTTAGGGAAAAATCGAATTTACAATTTCCCCCTTTCCCCAAAAATATACAGTAAGCCAAGACATGTTTGATGTCTGAAGTTTACTTCCTTAATTTTGCACTTGAGCGACTAGTCTAATGAAGCTTACAAGTGATAGAAGCTTACATGCAACAATTAGCTTTGTGCAAAAATCATCAGACCCTTGCCTCGAATCACATTAGGATAAGTAATCTCAAAAAGATTTGCTTATGACATTCCCGACACTGCGTGACATTTTGCATAGCTAAGAACAGTAGTAGCCATCTTTAGTAGGCTAAATTTTGTCTGGATTTAAGTGGTTTTTGGCAACAAAACATGTCTTGGCTAATCAGCTACTTTTGAGGTATGGGGAAAATTGTGTATTCTCACCAAACTATCGCTTTGAAGTGTGATGACTCATTGGATCTTCTCTTACTCACTTTTTTTCCACTGTATAAAGCCCATTGCCCATTGTACAAAGCCCGTTGCTCTTTGAGATCAGGTACCCACAAGTCTCCCACACTTTGCCCTGCACAACTTGGAAGTATGAGGCTTACAGTGGAATTCCAACCCAAGCCCAGCCAGGCCCACCTCTCCCCCTCCCTATACTCAGGGTCTGTTTGGCTGCCACTGCTGGACAAAGTCCTAGGATTGCACTTGAAACTCTTCACAAACAGGAAGCCATTCTGCCCTCTAGGTCCACTGCAGCCCCTCAGAAAGGCCAGCATCCTGTGAGTGTGAATGTTAAATATGACTAGGAGAAAAAGCAGACAATGCTGTTACCTAGGCCATAATTCTACAATAGCTATAATTCTCCACCCAACACAAGTTTTAACAGTAGGAATATTATAAAGCATTGTATTCATATTTCTGTGGTGCACACTTTTAAAAATACAGGTGCTTTGGTAGGTGAAGAACCAAAGAAGGGTTCTTTGGAAAGATTCTATAGCACAATGCTTCTTAATCCTGCTCCTGGTGACCCACAGCACTGCACATTTCAAGTATTCCTTGTTGCAAGCTCATCAACTGATTATGGAGCCCTCCATGAGCAGGATCAGGTGGGCTCAGGCAGGGAATATGAAACTGCAATGCTGTGAGTCGCCAGGAGCAGGATTAAGAAATATTGCTATAGAAGATACTAAAGCAGTGGTTCCCAAACCGCTCCTCAGGGAGCCCAAGATGGAACAGAGCAAAAGTCTGTAGCACCTGTGGGCCCTGAGGGCTGGTTTGGGAACCACTGCCCTAAAGAAACTTTCACTAGATGGCTCTTTATATAAATGAGATGTGCTTGTGTGAAGAACTGTTTTTAAAATTGAAAGAACCTCCATATAATGTAAAAATATTCTCCCCTACTTAAATGTTTATTTTTTTTTGTCAAAACTGTACATCCAAGTGAAAAACCATATAGGAACCTTTATTTTTAAGAGTGTAGTAGTGTAGTAATGTGCTCAGTCTCTGAGTGTGCAGCTAGGAATTAGGACAATACTATAAAGCAGTGTTACTTGCCCCTTATATAGAAACATGTCCATATACCTTCCTTACTACAGCTCAGCATTTATCATTTTTTTGTGCCTCTCTTCCCATCCTCATTTGTTCATGCTGCTCACGCTGCAATCACAAACTTGACTACAACTCCATTTCACTACTTAACTCCTCCTGTTTCAATTCCCACCTAATCTATTGCAATTTCCTTCCCAACTTGAATCTTGGTAACTCCTCATCCATGCAACCTTTACTTGCTCCACCTGTACTAAACCCATCCTCTCACTCCCTCCTTTCTCCCTGTTGGCTAACCACGCTGCTTCCATGCCACACTAACCCATCCTCCTCTGTTTCTTCTCTTATGATCGCACACTTTCCCCACTCTCCTCACTTTATACCCGTTACCTCTTCTGTCCTCTTCTGCTCCTGTAACAACCCTCACCCCTCCTCCTCTTCTGTCTTTCTTTCTCTCTCTCCTTATTTCCTCCTCTGACTCCCAACCCCCTGCCCCCTTCCCTGCTCCACTACTCCTACCTTTCCAACCCCCTCCCTCCCCAAACAGGACGACAAGGAGATTGACCTGGAGCACCTCCACCGGCGGGTCAACAGCCTGTGCACAGAGGACGAGAGCCCCCACAAGCAGTTCTCTGCCTCCTCCATCGACTTGACACCCCTGGACATGGACTCGCTGCCAGCCGCCCGGCAGGCGCTGGAGCAGATCAGTGACTTCCGCAACACTCACATCACCACCACCACCTTCATCCCCGAGCAGATCCAGACGCTGAGCCGCAGCCTGTCGGCCAAAGCAGCCGCCGGTTTCGCCTACGGGGCCGTGCCAGATCAGCGGGGTGCTGGGCCCTTCCGCCAGCGGGCGCCTAATGGCGGCTTCTTCCGCAGTCCCATCAAGACCATGTCCAGCATCCCTTACCAGCCCACACCAGCACCCAGCTTCAGCTACGGCAATGACCCAGACAGGGGCACCTCCATATAAAAGACCACCAGGACCTCAGAAGAATGGAGACAAAAAATACAACAAAAAAATAAAAACACACAAAAGAGAATACATATATGTAAATACCAGTCTTTTTTTCAGTCGTCCCTTCCTTTTTCACATTGTTTCTTTTTTTTTCACTTTTTCCGGCTGGCAGAAGTGTTGGGGGCACTGGTCCTGCCTGAATTCACCTCCCTGTTGAGGATGAGGAAGGTGTTTGGTTTCTTTCTTGTCGTTGTGGTCAGTTGGAGATCTCTCAATGTGAACAAAGATGACTTTAACTTTCATTTTTTGTTTTTATCCACATTTGAAGTTTGAGTGTTTGGAGAGAACTTAAAAAGAAAAAGACTTATATGAACCTTACAACCATGGGATGTTTACATTATTTTTTTGTTTTGTTTCTGGACAAAATGAGAGAGAAAAAAAATCACTGCACTTTGCAGAGTGACCTACAGACCCGCAATAACTTGAGGCTTGTTCAAGAAGCCTCGTCTAACTTAATTCTCAGTTCACACTGGACTGGGAGCTTGGTTAATGGCATCTTTTAACAGTGAGCTGTGACCAATGGCACTGCACCCACCGGGCTCCTTCATACACACATGGGACACTCTGTATAAGAGAAAGACTGAATCAAAACAAAACACATTGACAAGTCCAAGTGTAGAAGGAGGGGATGCAGCTAAGGCTTCTAAATGTGTTTTACTGACTTTGTTTGAAGTATAACAAATCTTAAAATGTGTGGAATGTGTCTGGTCAGAAAGTTTAAACAAGAAAAAAAAATGATCAGTGCTGTCTGTTGTTTCTTTCTTGTTTTTTTTTATTTACTTATATAAGTTTTGAAATTGCTTCAGTGCCATCATCTTACACTGGTTTGCATCATTCAGTCATGGAAAGCTTTTTTGTTTTTCCTCTTTCGCAGCTGTATGCCTGGATTTGACCATCTACATTTTGTACAATAGCCTCATTGCGTGGACCACCAGCTTATGGCTAATATGCGCCGCAGCTTTCGGAGGTCAAGAAGAGAAAGAGCTTTCAAACTTTCAAAAGGGATTCTCGACACAAGCCTTAGATGGAGGGCTCTTTTTAATCTTTCGCCATGCGTCCTCAAACCTACAGCAGGCCATCCCGAAAGAGCAGACGCAGCGGCTACTTTGGGGGGAATTCTTTGAAATAACTTTCTATTTTGTTTCATAAATGTTAAGGGGTAATATTTATCTAACTTTTTTTTAAGTGCTAATTGTTAAAACAAGGCCATCAAAGTGTGATGACAGGTTAAAAAGACACATTTTGAGAAGTTTAAAGAGAAAAATACAAAAAAAAAACATCCGAACAGTTTTCACTAACACTGTATTAATATTACTAATGTTAGTTGTTTAGAATGAGCTTTCAGTTTTGTTATCCTCAGACTAATTCGCCAAACGTCGTGTGTAGAGAACAGCAACAGTGTTTTTTGACGACAGCATTCTAGATGTACTTTTCTTAAGCTATGGCTACTGAATGACAATAGGAACAATTTTTGTTTAGTATCAATTTCAAGATTTTTATTTAGTATAAATGAGAAGACGTTAAAATGTATATTTTACATGGAGATAATTTTTTGGTTGGATTAAAGAGAAGATATAGAGTTTAACATAAAAAGCCGAGCATCGCGTTAGACACCATTGCACTAATTGAGTTCTCCACAGTCCCTCAGTTGGTGAGGCGTTCAGATTTTGGCTTCATTTCATGTTGAGTTCTGGATTTATGAAGGCAAGTTATTTTCCATACAAAAAAAGCATGTACAACTTGCTAAGCCTGTAACATTTTTAATTTCTTACATAGTATGTACAGGATTTACTTGATCATTTTCGACTGATTATAATGTACAGTATTTAATATAGGCCTATTTTGTTGTATGTGTTGCATATTATTCAAATGGAACAAACTGAGGCCTCTGTTACAAGTGGCAAAGCTTTCTGTGTATAATTTGTCTAATAAACATGTTTTCTACAGTGGGTTTAGTTGTCTTTGCTGTATCAGAAGACTTAATTTAGGCCTGGTTTAGGCTTTGGTATTTTTAGTATGAGTTGTGATGTCCTCTTTGTTCTTGCTTTTTACTCACTTTTAGCTATGCAGAGATTCACAAATTTCTATGCAACAAGTTTTAAACACGCCACAGGTACCTTGGACAAAATGTTTTGGCTGATCATTGACCGTGTGCACCAGACGTCATGCCCTCAGAGACACACAGAATAGCACAGCAGCAGATCACATCATGCTTGAGTGAGTAGAGAAGAGCCAAGGCTGCCCCACCAGTCTCATCCCACATGCTTCAAAAGGCCAAGTTCTTGGATCAGCATGCTTATATGAATATATGACTATCTTTTAGGATAACACTTTATATATAACAGGCTCCTATAAATAGCAACCTAATCACTATTTAATACTTTGTTAATAATAGTTGATGAGTATATAGTTGTTACTTGTGCATCAGTAAGTGCCACTATTTTAATTATTAACCTTTTACTTGGTGACTCCCAAATAATTAAAGACTTTATAATAGGGGACCAATTAAAGTTTATTAATTTATAACCACTTAATAATGATTACCTAAGCATTCAGGAAGTTTATCACATGGTAGTAAGATAGTAAATAATCATTCAATGCTAGACATAGGTGGTTCATTCATAATTATTATTCATTATTTTTATGCTACTAAATAAATTCTTGATATTAAAGTTAGATCATTTCTGAGTATCAAATAACAATCATTAATAATTGTATCAATTTCATATATCAATATCTAACAATAATCAACGAACTACTAGATAATGATTAAGCTGCTGTTTATTACGGCCTGTTACTGAAAAGTGTATTAATAACATGCCCCTTATGGTCATATTATTCAAACTAATCAGCTTGTTTTATGACTATTCAAGATTATGGACTTATCATTTATGTTTATAAATAAAATAAATAAATTGCTTTTTTAAGTTGTATTGGTTATTTTAATAGATCTTAAAATCTTCCTTCCATTAATAGTACAACTTTTAGTTCTTTCTTATACCTCCATGGGCTTTTCAACTTTGGAGAACGATTTCGTCTTCTACTACTTCTTCTTCTTTGTCTGCTTCTGGTATTGTAATAAATATTCTTGGCGTTTTAAGTATTATTTGCACTGGTGTAAACGCTCTCACTGTCCACTGGATGTCGCCTGTAATCCCCTGAGCACTGCGACTGTTTTCCTGCTGCCTGAGGCAGACAGACAGACACCTGTGCACCCAGCACGATTTCAGTTTCTTTCTATTTGAACAACGTGCAAATTTCAGGAAGAAAATCAGCACTTTCAATTTTTAAAAGCTCACAGACATGAACTCCTTCAAACGACGAGGTGAGTCTCTTTTGCTTCAGATGGATATCTCCTAATCAATTAGTCTATTAGATACACTGCAGTGGTTATAATCATTATTAATTTATTGTTGTTGTGCTTATATTGTTGTTGTTGTTGTTGTCACTGTAGGTAATATAAAGCTCCTTTATCGCGCTCCTCCATATCTGTGTGTTTCCCAGGAGACAGGAATGAAACGGGCAGCCTGCAGACTCCACCGCGCTGAAGCCCCGTGGAGATTCACTCTGTGCCCACTTTCCAAAGGCTCCCCAGGCGTGTCCAATGGAACAGAGAGTCGCCTTTGTGTTTGGGACACTTTAATAAAGGACAGCAACAATATCCAACCTGTTGTTTGCTTTAGGAAACTCCTGCAGTCCGCGCAGGCTGACTGGATGGGGCTCCAGTTGGACTGCGCTCAGGCGCCAGAGCGCTAGCACAGCTCTCAGACTCATGAATAAATGGAGGAGCGTTCGCGGCCTTTTAGGGGCAGAAACGAGGAAACGACGACTCCGCGAGTTCATCTTAACAGCATTATTATTTAATCTTAGCATAAACAGAAACCTGAAAACATATAATCATTTCGCTCTTGCGGAGTCAGGATTTTAGTCTTGTTTAATATGACGCAGTGGAATAAGCAGAAGAAACAACGTCAACAGCAAAAGAAGAAATGTCACTTTATTTATTCGTTCATATATCGATTGATTTATGCTAAAAAGTCTTTCAGCGTGTTCTTCAAGTAAGATTATTAAGCATAGTCTCAATAATAATAATAATAATAATAATAATAATAGTAGTAGTATTACTATTAACATAAAAACAATAATAATTAAATGATTAATTAACTTAAATGCTAATAGTAATGATTATTATTATTGTTATTATTATAACAGCAAAAATAAAGCAACATCAATGTTTTTATTATTATTATTATTATTATTATTCGAGTATAAAGACTCAACAAAATCCAACGTCCATCTCTCAGCATGGAGGCTTTACAAATAAATACATAAATAGTAAATAGTGCAGATCTTTATACATCTTTACACATTAAATTGCATTCATTCATTTTTGTTATTGTATAATAGGAAGTATTTTAAAATAATGCAAATTAAAAAATAAATAAAATTAACACCAACTAGTCTTTCTTTGAGGTATGTAAAAATACTACTACTACTACTAACAATAATAATAATAATAATACTGTTCCGAAAGTGTCCCTTTTCCTCATATGCTACAAAATATAATTTATTGCAGTTCATTTTAAACTTCTCAAAGTCTGATGGAGGTGAAAGAGTAAAGTGGAGGTTTGAGGAATCATAAAATGAGAGCTTTAAAAGCATCTGAACACTGGACACTTCAGCACTGCAGTGACTCATACAGCCTCCACTCAACACTTCAGCACTGCAGTGACTCATACAGCCTCCACTCAACACTTCAGCACTGCAGTGACTCATACAGCCTCCACTCAACACTTCAGCACTACAGCGACTTGTACAGCCTTCACTCAGCACTTCAGCACTGCAGTGACTCATACAGCCTCCACTCAATGCTTTAGCACTGCAGCGACTTGTACAGCCTTCACTCAGCACTTCAGCACTGCAGTGACTCATACAGCCTCCACTCAATGCTTTAGCACTGCAGTGACTCATACAGCCACCACTCAACACTTCAGCTCTTCAGTGACTTGTACAGCCTCCACTCAATGCTTTAGCACTGCAGTGACTTATACAGCCTCCATTCAACACTTCAGCACTGCAGTGACTCATACAGCCTCCACTGGATGCTTCAGCACTGCAGTGACTCCTACAGCCTCCATTCTACACTTCAGCACTGCAGTGACTCATACAGCATCCACTCAACATATAACGTATAATGCAGTGACTCGTACAGCCTCCACTTAACACTTCAGCACTACAGCGACTCATACAGTTTCCAGTCAACACTTCAGCACTGCAGTGACTCATACAGCCTCCAATGGATGCTTCAGCACTGCAGTGACTCCTACAGCCTCCATTCTACACTTCAGCACTGCAGTGACTCATACAGCGTCCACTCAACATATAACGTATAATGCAGTGACTCGTACAGCCTCCACTCAACACTTCAGCACTACAGCGACTCATACAGTTTCCAGTCAACACTTCAGCACTGCAGTGACTCATACAGCCTCCACTGGATACTTCAGCAGGGCAGTGACTCATACAGCCTCCACTGGACACTTCCGCGGCAGTGACTCCATTCCACGCTTCAGCACTGCAATGACTCCTACAGCCTCCATTCAACACTGTGAGCGCCTTTAGACACACAAACACACACACACACATACACACACCTGTACAGCATACAGTCACACACTTCTTTTCACTCTCACATGCAAACACACACGCACTTTTGTACAGTTTATGTGTGTGTGTCGCTCTGCTTGCTCTCTCACATTCCTGTGCGTGTGTGACACCCCCGCTTTGCTTAAACAGGTTTTACAAACCCGCTTTTACGCGCACTCGCCCCTCTCGCCTTCTCATTGGCCGCCCACACGCGCCTGCCCCGCGCGCTCTTATTGGTCAAAGCGCCACGCGACCGGCTCGAGGAGGGGGGCTCCCAGGCGCGTGCCGCTTTTAAACCGGCCGCGTCACCCTGAGACACCAGTAAAGAAATCCTCCTGTGGACGGAGCGCGAGCGGCAGGTGCGAGAAGAGGAGACACACGCACCCCTCTCTCACGCGCACACACACTCCCATACACGCACCACCCTCAAATACACTCTAGCCACAAACACGCACCGGCTTTGGACTTTTAGGACTGTTTAAGGACATCAGCGCGGGAATGAACACAGACGGGCTGGATGGAGCCGCGAGCGCGCTCCCGTACGTCGCCGAGGCGCGCGCCTGGCTTGCCCCCGCGCCTGCGCCACGCGCCGCCCACCCGCCGCGCTCAAACCGCGCCTCTTCAAGCCCTCCCGCGGCCAAGCCGAGCAGCAGCACTGCGGCTGTACAGAAGCAGCGGCGCATCGCAGCGAATGCGCGCGAGCGGCGGCGCATGCACGGCCTCAATCACGCCTTCGACGAGTTGCGCAGCGTCATCCCGGCGCTGGACAACGACAAGAAGCTCTCTAAGTACGAGACTCTGCAGATGGCGCAGATCTACATCAGTGCGCTCGCGGACCTGTTGCACGCGCCCGGCGCATCGCCGGTACCTCCGTCGGCGCTTAGGCGCGAGGACGAGGCGCGCGCAGGCCGCAGCGACGGAGAGCTGTCCCCGCGCTCCCACTTCAGCGACTCTGATGAAGCTCACGCCGAACTGCCCAGCGAGGACGAGCTCAGTGAGCTGAGGGCGCTCGGGCACGGAGCTTTCTGAAGAAAGACACTAAAGCAGACACTTTGAAATGAACGACAGCAGAAAGAGAGACTGGCCAGCATTTTTCGTGTCAATCGAGGGGCTTGGAGTTCGGGAGTTTGGAAAAGCGCGCCGTCTCTGTTTCCCACCCGTATTGAGACAAGCCACGCCCCCTCGCGCTGGGATTGGTCGCAGTGTACCGCTGCTTTCGCTACAACTGGCCGGCGGTTCATACTCAGCGGAGCGTCTTGCCGGAATACGGGTGGGAAACGAAAAACGACGGTTGCTCCGTTCTTTTTCATAACGAGGCCGCTTCGAGTTTCCGTGTGACTGTTTTACACTTAATTTTGTGACTTTTAAATACGCTGTTATTGTTGTTTTCAAAGACTCCTTCGCCAACAGAAATTATTTTTTGCCTTTCCATGACATTGACAAAATAAAAAAACACAAACCCCACCACGCCATCGCGCAGCAGTGCCATGGGCTCTAAAGTCATGCAAAAAAACTGTCTTCCATAAATATGACAGACTTGTGTTATGCTTACGTGAGCATTTCGTAGAATATGGTTGATGATGATTTGTTTCTGAGCTCTGTAAAGAATCTGCGACTTCTAAAGTTTACTTGCACTTTAAACACGGGCCATAGGCTTGAGGAACACGCTTTTTGTAATGGGAGGATTTTTTGTTTTGTTTTTACGTAGCCTAGTAATGCCAATTTGATGAAGATATTTAATAGGAGCCATTAGATGTTTTGTATATTTGTTGCTTTTGAATAATGGATTTCAATGCGAGGTTGTTTGTTTTTTGGCTTCTGCTTAAGTGGTTTATTTATTCATTTTGTTTTACTTGTTATTTTTGTTATTTTATTTGGAAATTAGAGAATTTGCCACATGCTTTATGTTTTAAATGATTTTGGAATAAAAATATAAACTGAAACATACGCGTGTTGATGGTTGCTCTTCTCTGGTTAGGATGACTTTGGAGTGCTTTTAGGTTCCGTGATTTAATTTGTAATAACTTGGTGACAGCAGGTCTCTATCAGTGTCACCCTGATGATCTACGTGTTGAACTTGATTGTGATAAATTGAGACATTTCATCTTATAAAACAGTTTCATTAAAGATAAATCATTCAAACATGCAGAATAAAACAGGAAGCGTAGGCACTCAATAACGTCTGATTGTATTTGGACTGAATAGATGGGATGGAGAGATAAATGGTTTACAGAAAAACATTTATCCAAACCATTCATCTAAACCGTTCATTTGTTATTGGTACGTAGAGACTTGTTAGATAAACAAGAACATCAACAATCGTTTACAAACACCCAATGGCAGAAATGATTGTCAGGAGGTCAACGAATGCTCAACATCAGCTTCAGATAAGACAGGTGAATAAACATGATGATCACTGATGGATAAAGTACTCAGCACTGTACTTTCAGATGCAGAGCAGAAGCTGGCAGTGTGATTGGAAACTGTTTACCGTTTTAGTTTTATAATTCTTGAAATACCTGAAAACTCGGTACGATTCATATGTTCGTTTTCTGATTGTTCAAAAACTGCCTCAAAAAGTAAATAAAAGGAAACTTTATTTATCTGTGGTTTTTAAAAAAGTCGTAAAGCCCCGAACTGCAAGTATGCTAATTTATTCGCTTGTTTATTTATCTACTTGCCCGTTGACTTCTGTATTTGTTTAGTTCGTTATTTCGTAGTTTTATTATTATTATTATTATTATTATTATTATTATTATGATCTTTTTCTTTTTTATGTTGTTTGGGAGTACATATCAGCAGTTTAGAAGTCTGGCCTTTTCCTCCTCGCTCTGCAGATGCTGCTGAGCTGTATGCACAGCACTGAGCTGAACTGTGTTTCTGCGCTGCTGATGTCGCTCTGAAGGCTCTTAAACGCGCGCGCGCTCACTTTGCCGCTCACTGTGTGTGAGTGTGTGAGCCCCGTGGCGCGCGGGGTGTTGGGTGTCCTCACTGCAGCACGCGCTGGCAGCTGGCGAGCGCGCGAGCCGCCAGAACACGCCGCGCGAGCAGCGCTCCCTCAGGACCCGGATACAGAGAGCGAGGCACACACGCGCCTTCTCTCTCTCTCGCTCCCTCACACACACACATACACGCGTGTTTACAATAGATGCACGAGCCGCGCTGGATGACTCTGAGCGCGTTTAGGCACTTTGGCACGAAGATAAAGTTTTTTTTGTTGTTTTCGTTTTCTTTTTGTAGTTTTTTTTATTTTGTTTTCCTCCTCAGATTTCAACATTTCTGTTTTTTTTACTATTTTTTCTAACTGCCTGGTAATTTTTCAAAGTTTTTTTTCCGTCTCATTTTCCAAACACTTCACTGGAAAAGCCTACAAATTATTGATGAGCGCTGTTGTGTGTCCCACCCAGCTCTGAACCAATCAGCTGCGCTCTGACTCTGAGATCCCTCTCCAGATTAACACGGAGAATAAAAGGCAATATCATGCACGCGCTCTCCATCTTCAATTATTTACAGCTTTTATCCATATACCTTTATCTTCTGTAGGAGCGCGGCCATCTGCGCCGCCCTGATACCTGCGACCCTCGAACCACTGATCAGCTCAAATTTCAGGACCACAAGCCTGCGCTTCTGCACTACAGCCTTTCACAGCGATAACAGTCACTATAACGGATCTTCATTACAGTAGCAAAAGACTATTACCAAACACTTCTGTCGATTTCTTTTTTCATTGGTCTTTTTTTTGTAACTGTAGCTTAGAAACAAGACGTTTAAATTGCAAATGATTTATCTGCTCTCTATTCTAAACAAAGCAACAATTTGTATATAAAAAATCAACAAAATGCACAGCTGTTGTTCCAGTTTTATTTCTTTTTATTTACTACATTTTTCATTTAGCTAGTTTGTTTTTCGTTTGTTTTACAATATTTCAACACATTATTGTGTGATAAATTAAAACATATTGTATGTGTTATTTTATTTTTTTTAATTTTTTATTTGTAAACGTTATTGACGTCTCGGTGCATTATTTCTCTTGTATTTACTGAAAAAGTGTCCTCGTTCCCCCGCACGTGCTCGTTGTGTTGTAACAGCGGAGCTGTAATAACAGCTGCGAGGCTTGCGCGCGCTGAGGTTTCACTCTCATTAAATATTGAGAGCAGGGCGTTGGAGAAAAACATAAACAAACGCGTACTGTCTTCACTGCGCATGCGCGGCACATTCACCTGTTCCGTAAGGCCATCAACAGGTGTCTATTTTACCAGTTCTTAGGTTAAATATCACGTTCATACGTTAAAGTTCATGTAGCCTCTTCTGTTATTCCACCCTGTATTAGATAACACCACTTTTTAACAGACAGCGATGTTTTAGGACTTTCTGCAAACTTTACTCGTCAAGAGAAGGTGAAGTTTATGTCATTGTAAACTAATAAACTATGATATAAACTTGTGTTTATACCATTGTTTTGAGAATTTGTCTGTCTTTTTCCAACTTTGAATTTCAAATTAAATGTGCATTACAGAATGCCAATCCATTTTTTGTGCAGAATACACAGATACACAGACATTTGTTCTGCATATTTTGTGTCTTTATTTTTTTTCCTGCAATGAAAGTGTCAGAATTTGTGCTCTTTAGTCAGGGATTGGGCAATGGATTGTACATTCACTGCTGTAGTTTATCTAGTTGCAAAGCAAAGTATCTGAATTTCATATGAGATAAGGAGAGTAGGAGGCCGAAAAAGGGCTCGGACTCTCTGGGGACTTTGGAACAAAAGCTAAAACTAGGCCGTACTCTCCATCTGCTGTGAGACTGAGCAACAAGCAGAGAGAGAGAGAGAGAATGAGAAAGAGAGAGAGAACATGGTTTTGAGGGCTGAGATACACTCCAAATATAAGTGAGAAGTGAGACAATAGAAGAAACAAGACATTTATCTCTATGTACTCCTGCAGAAACATCCAAGTTAACCTACCCAAACCCAGAACGTGTACATGCAGGTGCATCAGGCATCAGTTGGCTCCTCCAGCCACAAAAGAACCATTTGGATCTTAACTTTAAGAGACTGTATAAAATTTTAATAGCAGGCAGCCTGAGGAACCTCACCGCCCCCCCAACATGCACGCACCTGTGGATGCACCACAGAGGTAAAAAAGCTCTGGTGCCTTTTTAGACTGATCATTATCTGAGCAAGCCTGCAAAATAATAGAAAATGTCATGCGAGACGATGAATAAATGCAATGAATAATGCATAAGCTCCTGTGAACTGCTGTCTGCATCCCCCCGATGATGCATATCAGTGTAGAACAGATAACTCTCAGTCTGTCCTTATTACATCTGGTATGGCATTCACCATGTATAGCTCATGTTTTTCTCTGAAATCGCATAATGCTCAAAACTGGCCAAAGTCCAGGCGCGATGTTTCTGAACATTTGTGTGAGCGAACAATATAATGCTCTTAACAAGATAGACTAGAGGAGGCGTGCAAGGCTGCATCAAAGCGGAAATCATTCTGGTAAACGCAGCTATAAAAAAACCATTATGATCCAACTCTTTGCCCAACAAAGCCTTTGATTGTACTGTAAATATAAGCCCCCGGCCTAAGGATATAATGTGATAAAGGGAGTATGAACAGCTTATTAGACAGCATTGTCCACTTGTCTTTCTTCGCAGTGTCAAAGGGAAACTGAAAGGGCACGATCGAGTCCTCTCATCTTCGTGCCTCCCCTGGCTGCCCTTTTGTGTCTGCGAAATGTTCAAAGCGAATGTACCTAGACCAACATGAGGCTTCTTGGGTAACCGTCCCATTCACAAGGCACACAATGGTGAGGTCAATTATAATGGCGCTCAATGGCCTCCGAGCATCAGTTACATTCTTTGTGAGGATATGGATGTGTGTGTATATGTATAGGAAACACCTTGACTGTAGGGGTATTTACTCTTTTCGGTGGCTTCCTCACAGCTCGGGTTACGTCCGGCATGCTGCCCCCCTTCAGAGGTGTGAGGGCTGAGTGCCGATCGTGCAGCTGAGGAGCAGAGGGTCACTCCTTGTGGAGCTGCTCAGGGCAGTGGGCACTTTTCCCAGTCTTACACCTCACACATGGGCGGCACTTTGTGTTGAAAAGTGCTGGGGACAAGGATAAAGAAAAAAAAAATTAAATGACAACACCCTTGCATATGCACTTACTTGCAGTATCGTTTCAGTATGGGATCTACACGCATGCTGAGAAGATGAGCAGCAGGCAATGCATTACCATATTTTCATTCACACAGATGGAATAAGAGCAGTTTGGTGTTACAGTTTAATTGTTTTTATGAGAGACTGAAAGGGACTCAACCTGCAGTAGTTCCTCTGCAAACAATAATAATCACTAAAAAAAAACTCTGACATAGGGAACATGGACAGCTCTGTCATGTTTTAAGTTTAGGTGATACTGTATGTACAAAAAAAAACCCTTAAACATTTGGATATTCATGTAAGGGTTAATACATACTCCTGCTAGATATTATTTTTTGTCCTGTGTGGCCTCTGTTTCTTAACAAGCCTTAACCTTCACCTCATCCAATTGTTGTTTGAAACATCAGAACACAATTATAGGTTTTATGTGTATGTGCGTATATAATTTTATACTCTACATAGGCCTAACAGCAGACTAGTAAAACATTAAAAGTTAGAAATCATCTTGTAGCTGAACTGGGATGGGACTACATCACACACAATCCTAAAACAGATAACAGGCTGCATACAAATGGCTCTTCAAGTGTTTTTTAGTAAAGTTAATGGTTCTACTTAGGACCACGAGTTCTATACAGAACTATTTCATGTTTAAATGATTCTGTGCATGGTTGTTTTTCAGATTGATGGGGAATGTCAGAATGTGTTGTATATGGTTGTATACAGAACTTCTTTGACATTGTAAAAATACACAAAAAAGATGGTTCTTCAAGGGTTTACTAGTAAAGACAATGGTTCTACATAGACATAGGAACACTCAAAGAGTGTTGCATGGTTATAGGTTTCTATATGGACGAAGAATGTCTTGTATATGGTTCTATATACAGCCTTTTTAAAAACGGCTCTATATACCACCAAAAAGTGTTCTTCTATTGTTACAATGTCAAGCTTGTAGCAGTTCCAAACTTTATCTTGTAATAGTTTTGAACAGAACCGTTGCCTTTACTAAAGAAACCTTGAAGAACTTCTTTTTGAAGTGTTTATGCTGGTTTACTTACCTTTAAGCCACTCTAACACGCAAACCTTCTGTTAGTTAGCTGAACCAAGTGAAGACTGATAACTGTTGAACTCATTCCTGATTATCTGAGATCCAAAACCCTAAAGAAAAATAGCAGCTGTTATCTTCACTGCGAATCTGATTCACTATGATCAAACCTAGCTAGCTAGCGTAAGCTAACCTGACTGACTAAACCGACAACGAGTTAACTAGCTAGCTAATAATGCTAAACCACGACAAATGAACATGAGCCAAAGTTGACTATCAACATAGCAACATAACATTGAGTCTAATAATAATAATTACGTGTCCCATTATATTATAAGATATGTATAAGAATAACTACACAAAGACCTAATGTTAGTCTATTTTCCTCGCCGGTAGTGATACAAATGACCGTTGAATCGGCTCCAGCTGCTCCGCTGAGCTTCCGTTGAGTTTTGAATTTCGAATTTGTGCGCGCGGCCTACAGCAAAGTGCACTATAGCTGCTCACGCGCTGGTTTAAGGGTAGCTTAAACCACATAAACTCACCGGAAGTAGCATTCTCAAAAATACATGTTCGTTGGGTTCCCTTTTCAATGGACAGTTCATTGGACCATTTTGTAAATGAAATGTGTGAATGAGAATAACCTTTTTTCGGCTTGAGAGAACCCCCAAATATTGTAAAGGTTCTAGGAGGAACCCTTAGATCAGTACTGACAGAGACGTCCTATAAAGACTTACATTATGTGATGGTTGTTTAAAATGTTAAAAGATTTCAATTCTGATTTTTTAGGGAACCAAAAAGTGGTTATAATCTGCCATCACTCAAAGAACCCTTTTGTGGCCCCTTTACTTTTAAGAGAGTATGATAAACCCTGCTGAAAAGGGACCATTAGAAACCACTAGGATTAAAACCTAATGGTTTTGCTTTCTAATGAGAATTGGCTTACTGGTTTCCAACAGAGACCACTAGTTTCCTAGAACACTTTTAGATCCCATTAGGAAACCATCAAATGCATCAAGAATCAGCCACTGGTCACCTGTTAAACCGTTAGGATCCTTTACATTGTGATATCAACACATTAAAAAGCCCAAACACATTACAAAACCATTAGGAACCAACAGAACCACTTCTATGGTGTTTTTTTGTTTTTGTTTTTTTTTTTTCTTTTTCAGCAGGGAAGCCCTGCAAACTGTTCTAAATAAATACATCTATCGAGATGTCAGTAAGACATCTGCACACTTTTGCTAGCTATCATGCTGTTTAATGCAGTTTTTTGACTGCTATTTTTTTTTCAGTTTGTTGGTTTGGCGAAATAAACTTGTTACATTTAATACCTTTTTTGCATAGAGACTACAGTTAGATCTGATCATAGATATTAAATGTATGCTAAAAGTGTCCTCGCAGTCATTTGTTCATCACATTATTTGTGGATACAAACACAAACTGTTTCAAGAAAATTGGATACAAACATTCCACTGATTCACATGTTTCACTCTCTTCAGGAAAGCCTGGATGCTGTGGACGCTTTGAGGCTCTGAGCCCTCTCTGCTCCCTCACTGCTCAGAGGCTTGAACTCATTTAACTCCAACAGGAATAGAGAGAAGTGCCTGTCCCACCCACTCACCTGTGAAGGCCCTGCACCTATTAAAGACTCCTGCCCCCATTGTACAGTCACTGGGCAGATAATATTTCACCTGCTAGCCCCACTCTGGGGAGGGATACTGTATATTGTCAGGAGTTCTCTCTCTCTCTCTCTCTCTCTCTCTCTCTCTCTCTCTCCTGTTTTATTCTGCTCCCCTTTCACGGCGACTGAAAGCCTCCCCTGGTGCTGGTCCCTTGAGACCCCCACTCTCAGGTATCTCGTGGGTGGAGCAGAGGGGAGTGGGGCAGGCTGGGAGAGACAAGGGTATCGCTTTCCTCCCAGCACAGAGACAACAGTACCCCCTCCCATCCCTCAATCCACCCACCCTCCTCCCCTTTCTCCTAATTAGGGGTACATGTCTAAGCCCACTTTCATTTTTCCCCTAGGTTCACCTGTTCACCCCCCAAACTGAGGAGCTTGACTGAGTTCAATGACCTGCAATTTAGCCTAATGCACTAATACACAGTTTCACAACTAGAACTGAAGCCTCATTGTAGAATTGAATAAAATTTTATCTAAAATTGTAACATCTTACAACAGACAGGACAATAGAGTCCCAATAGACTGACATATTTATTTCTTAATTACAAATTATTCATTTGTCAGGAGATATTTGTGAGGAGATATAAGATGATCAAAAGGAAATAAGTGAAAAACATATGTTTCCAAAAAACAACAATGATTGAAAAATGCAGAGAAAATAAGGACGCCTAACAACCATGCAACCCCTGGTAGACCACAAAAAATGTCACCATCTGATAAACAGCACTTCAAGCTTTCATCTTCGAGAGAGAGGAGAAAGTCAAGCTCCACTCTTGTGTCAGATCTGAAAAATCCACAGGTGCTTCTGTCTGTCCTTCCACTGAAAGAAGACAACTCAACAATATGAGTCTGAAAGGATGTGGAGCTGTCAGACAAACAGACAAAGAACAAAACTCACAAGTAAAGCAAAAGAAGCTGCTGGTGTTCTCAGAACAATGGACTGACCACCCCAGAGTCCAGACCTCAACATCACTGTACATTTAAACTTGAGCTTTGGAGGTGTGGAAAAATATCCCTGCAGATTTCGTTGAAAAACTGAAAGTAAGTCTCCTAAAAAAGAATAGAAGCAGTGATAAAGACAAAGGGTGGACTCACTTAGTGCTCAGAAATTTACTAATATATATTTCTACTAGATATATTTTTTCCTGATTTTTTCCTGTCACTGAAAAATGAATAACTTGTCATTAATTTTACTTGAAAATTAAATAAATGCAGGTGTGTGTGTTTGCCTATATTAGTTTAGGATAATTACAAACATAAATACAGTAACACATAACAAGACTTTCTTGTTTTAAAAAGTTATTAGTATCTCGCTTGGAACAAT
The DNA here is from genome assembly GCF_904425465.1 of Colossoma macropomum. Classification (NCBI taxonomy): domain Eukaryota; kingdom Metazoa; phylum Chordata; class Actinopteri; order Characiformes; family Serrasalmidae; genus Colossoma; species Colossoma macropomum. The sequence goes on along the minus strand of NW_023494793.1, from coordinate 10,222,894 downwards.
GCTGTTAGAAGAACACAGGTTTTGAGCTGTTGTATGGATTTGTTAAATTTGATCAGCAGCAACTGACTTTATTTACCACTTAAAATCTCAGACTTATTACATAATAAGTCTTATTAGTCAGTAACTACAGTAACTTCAGAGCAAACTGGCTGAGCTATTCTTAGGTGAAGTCATTGATGGTTAATGAGAGATTGATTAGATAAACTAGACACTGGATGGTATCTGTAAGTACTCGGTTTCTGAGGCTAGTTAAGAGTTTACACACACACAATGTATTTTTGTTTATTTGTATTTATTCTGATGTTAGAACTTGTTTGCAAACACACACACACACACACACACACACACACACATATATATATATACATATATATATACATATATATATACATACATATATATATATATATATATATATATATATATATATATATATATATATATATATATATTAATATATATAAATGCTGAGATAAATAGGTTTGCCTATAATTTGCCTTTGCATAGTACTGTATACCATACCCATACAGGATCAGGCATATATGTGAAGATGTACAATATATACTGTAAATGTTGCTAGCAAACAGAAGCATCTCTGAAATGGGAACCTTACAGAAGAAGAAAACACATTCTGCATTTGAATGTATGGAAGTATTGTTTGCAGGTTTTTGGAACACTTCCATTCATCATGAAATGTTCACACAATGTAAACAGCAGCTGGTGTTTAAAAAATGTAAAACAAAATTTACAAGGTTTTGATATGAAAGCAACAACATGTAGGTATCAGTTCTTACATACAATCCACACTGAAAATCTTGAAAATTCACTCAAATTGTTGTGCTGATCATATCATTTGTAATGAAAAACATTTATCAAATTAGAAAGGAATGCAAAACAGAAGCATTTTCGCCAGTGGTCTCAGACTTTCGGACACCACTGTATATATTATATATGGATGCTTACTGCCTGCCCTGCTCTGAGATCAGTTGAGAGGTTTCCATTACAGTGATAAAGGTTAAAATTTGCATGAAAAATGCTGGTCTCAGGTCACTGTGATATGCCAGGGAGAGAGAGCTCTGACTCACGTGTGCCGGAAGACACGCTCATGGTGTTGCATAAACTCCTAGAACATTAGATTGCTATCTAGAAGCACTGATTGCTGCACAGGTTGAGTCACTGCTATTGAAGCACCTGCGCTGAGTAGCGTCCTGAAAGAGTTTTTGTACAGGTGACTCATGACTGTCGTACAGTTAATGTAACTAAAGGAGGTCACTGACAGGAAAATAGAATGGAATGATACAGACCAAAAGCATTTAGTCAATAAGCCATGAAGGGGAAATCCACCAATTTTTCATACCTTCTGCATAATTCAATTGTTGAGACATAAAATCATCCTGATTTGATGTGAAGTGGTTCATTTGTAGAGAAACTTACCGACTCAGATGTCTTTACAGTGGTGGTGATGGGAACCAGAGGTCGGGTGTCAGCAATGCAATTATAGCCATTTTATTTACTATCAAAAGTCACCAGTGTACATGCACGTCTTCGCCCACCCACGGGTTTTATGTAATGTTGATAGCAATGAAACAACTGAAATCTGAGACAATAGCTTTTCTTTGGGGACTATTTTGCCTTACAGCGCCCTGCACGTACCTCTCCACCCTGAGTAACCTTCCAAATAGGTTTTAGGCAACAAAAAAAAATATTCAAACTTAGCCACTTTTACATGCAGCCTAACAACCATTAATCATCCGACTAGTAGCTCAATCGGAATAGAATATGTCCATGTATACGCCTTAATCAGAAAAGACTAGTCCGATTGAGACCATTAGTATTATACAATTATTATCCAACTGAACGAGGTGGGTAATCCTGTAAATACTCCATTAAATAGAAGAACAATAACTGTGTAAATGCCTGTATCTGATTACTTTCCCAATCGAAAAGTTTAAGTACATTCTGCGCATGTGTGTTTGCGTCATAGCAAAAGTTTATAAAGTTCAACGTGGCGGGAGCAGAAACTAGTCTGCAGAGGAGTCGAAGTTTACGCTTTGAACTTTAAAAGATGGTGGTGGGACGGGTGTCCAGCTTATGTGTCTCTGAACATCCCTCTTCCTCTCGCCCTTCTTTAATAAGTATATGTGAAGTACATTTTCCTGAGTCTGACATCATTTTAAAGCAATTAAACACAAGCACTGCTTACCAGAGCCGGTTTATGAGAAGGCTGGCCTCTTCCTATTTCCCCATTATATCAAAAACAGGACTGCGAAACAGCAGAGGGCGCCTGCGAGCGAGTCCTCATTGAATGGGGGTGAATGGAGCTAACGGCTAAAAATGAAAGGTTAAAATACTTTCTAATCACTTGCACAGAACTTTCCTTTAATTTTAAAAAGTAGAAGGACATATTTAACTAAAAAAAGCAAATAAAACTTACTTGTTTATTTCCTTTTTTCTACAGCAAACGGGTTTTTGGCAGTACATTACTGCTACTGAGTGCTGATTGGTTGGCTAGCAGAGCTTGTCACAAGCTTGACTTTCTCCTTTAAATAGCTGATGTGCTTTCTGACACTGTATGACATACTACATTTAAATATGTAAAAATTTTGAAAAAAATTTGAATTTGCATGATTCAAATATGTACATTGGCACCATGAAAATGAAATGTTACATCAACTCACATAGTAATTATGTTGATGTAATGTATTTTAGTCATGCTGAGCTTCGCACATTTGAATCTTAATATTTAAAGCAAACTTTAAGCATTTTTTTCCTTGTGTTGTCTATAAAAATGGATCAAAGTATGGACAGAATTTATGCATACAGTAACATAAATCACATAAGCAAGTCTACTTTAGATATTTGACATAGTTTGAGCCTCACAAACTGAAAGAAATCAAACAGGTAGAAAACATTACTGTTCAGCTTTATGATGACGCCATCAGAGACGATCCCCACAGTAATACGAGTCCAGTGAAGAGACACGAGAAAAGCGGAGTGCATCAGTGCCTGTGGCTGTTCTTAAAATACTTGCCCCTCTCTAAATCAGAGGAGACCACAACACACACACAAAGTAGCTTCCTTACAGAGCTCCCTGACTTCAGAGACACCAGAGGTGCAAAGAAATCTGAGTAATTAGTTAACAAGCCAGCAGGTTCCTCAGAAACCAATACTTCCTCTCCGCAGTGCACCTCCCCCACCATCCCACTCTCAGCTTTACATGTTACTTTATTCTGTCCTGCGGTTTCAGTTTCAGTAGTGAAACTATATATGTTATTATATAACTTATTAGATCACACTGTATATAAAAGTCCTTCAGAGCTTTGAATGAACTCAGTTAAGCTGAATCACTTAAAAATACAAAAGAACACTGAAGTGATTATCCACACTCAGCTTGAGTGGAGTGAACACCTTCTACACCATCCAGTCTTTCCTTTATACAGCACCTCCTCCTTTCTGCAGTCTTTCTGTCTTTTCCTGCCCTAAACCTTCTTTCTTTCTTTCTTTCATTCTTCCTTTCTTCCTTCTTCCCTTCCTTTCTTTCTTTCTTGATGCCTTCTTTTTCCTTTTCTTTCCTTTGTTTGTTTGTTTTTTTGTTTGTTTGTTTCTTTCTTTCTTTCTTGATGCCTTCTTTTTTCCTTTTCTTTCCTTTTCTCTCCTGTTTCTTTCTTTCCTCCTTCCTTCCTCTCTCCTTTCTTTCTATCTTGATGCCTTCTTTTTTCCTTTTCTTTCCTTTTTTACCTTTCTTTCTTTCTTTCTTTCTTTCTTTCTTTCTTTCTTTCTTTTCTTTCTTTCTTCCCTCCTTTCTTCCTTCCTTTCTTTCTTTCTTTCTTTCTTCCCTCCTTTTTTCATTTCTTTCTTTCTTTCTTTCTTCCCTCCTTCCTTCTTCCCTTTCTTTCTTTCTTTCTTTCTTTCTTTCTTTCTTTCTTTCTTTCTTTCTTTCTTTCTTTCTTTCTTTCTTTCTTTCTTTCTTTGCAGGGCCACCTCTATTTTGTTATTTGTGTCAGAAACTCATGAATAGATTATGAAAGAGCAGAGGGCAGATATATCTAGCATAGCAGAGCATACCTACAAGATCTATTCTCAGTTTCTCTGTTTTGTTTTTTTTTAGTTTGTTTTTGTGAGGGTTTTTTTTTCTTTGCTCATTGGTTGAAGAGCTAATGAGCAAACTCTCTGAGTTTCCCGCACTCCACCTTGTCTACCCCTCATCACAGGTTAACTTTTACATCCCTTGTTGTCACATCATTGAGCTCAATCCACATCCTCCATCTCCAGAGGGGTCCTTCACAGATCAGTGCTGCTTCACTGCACCTGTCAATCAATTACAGTTATAGTCTCTCCCTCTTTCTCTCTCTCTCTCTCTCTCTCTCTCTCTCTCTCTCTCTGTCTGTCTTGCTCCCTCACTGTAGGTTAAACTCTTTCTCCCAAACGCTCTCATTTTTATTCAGCAGTCTGTGAAAGCTAAGATCCCAGACATTGTGAAACGAAATCCGAAATGCCTTAAACACCCCATTCTTCTCTCAGGCCTATCTCTGCAGATGCAACAGATTTGCCCTCAAATGCCAGACAAAAGTCGTGTAAACTGGAGTGAACTTAAATCGTCCACTCCTGCCACCAGGAAGAGAGAGGCTGCTCTCATTGCAATGCCTTCTTAATTTAGACCTCCTGATTTTTAGACTGCAGTTCACAGTTGTGCAGAAAGTTCCAGACTGAAGTCAGATTCATGCTAATCTTAATATATTAAACAGTTTTAGGCAGTAAGCACCCACAATTACTAAATCCTCAGCTGCTTCATTCTGCAGTTAATCAAGCGCAGATCTGTCACACACTCTCGAAAGCAGAGGTTCCTAAAAGGTTTTTGACTTGGATGTACAGTTGTAGGAAAACCTCTTATTAGTATGATACTATGCACAAGTCATTGCCCACCCCTCATTTGTTTAATGTCCATTAAAAATAGCCATTAAGTACAAGTTGTTCATGTTGAGATGATATTTATCATAATCCAAAAGAAAGGAGAAAGTCAAAGGAAAATAAGTAAAAAAACAGCAGTTGCAAGACCTGGAAGACTACCAAAACAGTCAGCATCAAACAAACAGTACTACCTAACCAATGTAAAGGTGATTGTGTCCATCCATCCACTGTGAGAAGACACCTCAACGCTATAGGTCAAAAAGGATACATAGCACTCAAGTAGCTGTTACTGAGAAAGGACGTATGCAAATCAAACAAATAAGCTGCTGGTGTTCTTAGAACAATGGACTGACCACCCCAGAGTCCAGACCTTAACATCACTGAATGTGTTTGGGATTACTTGGACTGTATGAACGCACTCCAAAAATGTAATGTAAGCTGTAATAAAGGTAAAGGGTGGCAAAATAAACACTGAAAAAAAAAATAGATTCAGTTGCTGATGCTTCTTTGTAATTTTTTGGTAAAGATGTTTTTTTTTCCTGATGCTGAAAAATAAACTTATACTTAATGGCTGTTTTGACTGACTTTTTCAGTGTACTATATGTGGAAGCTTTATAAAAAGGTCTTTCACATTCAGACTTATATACAAAAATGTTTTGTTAAAGGACCATCTACTGAAAGGTTCTTTAAGGCACCAAAGAAAGTTCTTTTATGGCCTTGATCCAAACAACCCTTTCTGGAACCCATTTTAATCAAAACAGGTTCCAAAAGGTGCCTTAGTATTTTCAAGGGTGCAAAATGGCCAAACAGTAGATCACTCGTAGCTCTCTCTAGATGGTGCCAAACATGCTAATCAAACATTTCTGGAGCTCAGCGGGGAAAGTTGTTGTGTTGCTCTCTGCTCCCTCTTGCCCCCTGATGCACAGACACTCAGTCTAGTGCTCCTTCTTTCTCTTCCTGACCCCCCCACCCCTCCACCCATCCCAGTCTAAAAGTGTGCACTTTGGGGAAGAGCATGTGATGCGAGCGCTCTGCTCTGCCAGAGAGACAGGGGCGAGAAACAAAATGGCACGGCTAACAAAAGGGCCTGTATCCAGGCCGGGGCCAGCCATTGTCCCGCACGGGGCCTGCCGTCGAACGTGAGACGATGGGCTCCCCCCGCCTCCTCCTGGGCCGCAGGAACCTAATAGGAAATCAAAGTTCTCGAGGAGAATGGGCCGAGCTCACAGTTACTCTCCCCTGGGTCCCGCTGAAAGAGGAGTGCAGAAAGAGCTCTTGCGGGCCCGCCGAAGGTTAATGCAGCGGATAGTCTTTCTGTTGCCTTCCGCGAGCCCCTGCTAAAGCCTCCCTCTGTCTGTTTGTCGGGATGGGCACCCTCCTGCCCCAGCATGGAAAATCTCATTCAGGACTCCCTGCGTTTCTCGAGCAAACACTTTTTTGACAACCCATGATCCTCTTTCCCGCCTGTACAAAGGTGCCTAAGCGCGGCATTTGTCGTTCAAGCGGTCTTTTAGTGCTCATGATGATAATTTTATTTTCAACTTTTCCCCAAAGTTCCCCAAAGAAACTCTCAATGGATAATTCAGTAAAATCCGGCTCAATTGAAAGGTTCTTTAGAACACCAAAGTGGTTCCTCTATGGCTTCCAGATCCATCATTGCATATTCAACAATTACTATGAAACTAATATGTAACATATGTCATTAAAAGTGTGTGGGCCCATAAACAGCCCCTATAAATTAATATAGGCTACCTTAACCACTTAAAGGCCAGGGTCCGCTAGCAGGCCCTATATTTTATTACACAATTCTATAACCTAAGAATAGCTCCACCAGTTTGCAGTGAAGTACCCGTTATTGAATAATAAGCCTCAGCATGTAATACATCTGGGATTTTAAGGGGTCAAATTAATTCTCTTTAAAATCTTCCAATGAGATGAACACTAACTTGGCTTGGATGCAGTCAGCTAGGTTTGGGACCTATGTACATCTGTCCATCATTCTGCTTGGGGAGCCAGAGATAAGCCAGAGGTCAAAAAGCAGGCTGAGTGGAACATGTGAAAGCAGCGACTGGTTTGTTGACGTGGCTGTGTTAAGCAGCTTAAACACGGGCGAAGCCCTGGAGGCGTGGGGCGCTCAAAGTGGATCACCAGCGGGAGGCATTGCACAATCCGCAGGGCCCCCAAGTCTGTTTCTGGGTTAGCCGCTAGAGAACAAGAGCTTTTTACAGTTCAGATTCTTAGAAGGTGTTGGATGACTGCAGTGTCACAACTAACAAAACCATTTGAAAACAAAGTGGCCTGGTGAATGCAGTGCTGCAACGCGATCCCGGCCCTTTTGTGCAGCAGGAAAAAATGTCCCTCTCAGCAGCAAGGGGGAAAGACACCATTTAATTCTGCACATTTTCCCCTTTTAAGTGCATTCTTCAAAGGTGAACATGTTATCTACGGAGGAGCTCTGTTACCTCTCAGGCTGAGTTGGTCCCGCCCTCAAATCTTAGATGTATAGATGATTGAGAAGTCCTGCCTTTCAGGGTCCCATGAGAAGAGTCACACGCCTACACAGTCTTCACTGGTGGACCTCAAGCTTGGACAAAAAATGTCACCAAATATGAAAGACCAGCATATAATCCAAAACCTGTAAGTGAAACAAAGGAACATTTCCGTGTATTCTCTGATTCATTCAAAGAGGCCTAAGTTTAAAGGAATTTTATGGGAAGAAAACGTAAAGATTGTGCAGTAGGTTTATCATACATCAATTTGATTTAAGTGTGACGTTACATTGAACATATGAACCTTTATTGTTGTTATTATTGTTATCATTGTTGTTTGGCTATAATGTTTAAATATTATTACATAATTACATACTCAATTACATTATTTGTTATATACTGATTTACAGTTACATCTGATTTACACTCTGCCTCAACAGGTTTGTGTCTGCACTGACTTTTTTTATTTGTTCTTCTTTGTAACACTGAACAAAAAAGTGGAAAAAAAGGTAAAGGATGTTTTTTTTCTTTTCAGAAGAACAAAACTGTGCTCAACAATAACTTTTAATCAAATTTCAATCATAAAACAATATCACTTACAAACACAAATATGGGATCAACTGGAAGTTCAGAATCCAGAAGATTTCATCTGAAACTTTTTTCAGTGAACTAAAAGTGAGAAAGACATGCTTTTATTATCGCCAGTGATAACTGCTTTACAGAACTTAATTGCTTAACGACTTTTGAGTTGACCTCTGTGGAGCCCATCACAGAACAGTAACAAAATATATGCAGTGATGTAACCAATTAGACTATATTGCACACAACAGTTAACTGCCAGTGAGCAAGGTTGGGAGGGTAGCTTTAACCCCTTAAATTGTCAGGGCCGCCAGCGGACCCAAAGTTTTATTATACACTTCTATAACCTAAGAATAGCTCAGCCAGTTTGCATTGTAGTCCATGTAATTCTGAATAATAAGGCTTAGTATGTATTAAGCCTGGGATTTTAAGGGGTTCAAATATATATTCCAGTACATATTATTGATAACATGTTAGAAAATGTACTGTTTAACCAAATCTAAATGATTACTATATTAAAGCAATGTAATTACATTGCTTTTGGTTACTTGTCTTTCATTATCTAGTTAATTAACTAAATAAAGACGAGTTTTATATACATAAATAAGACTTCCACAATCGGGGAGAAAACAATGAAAATTTAAATGCTGAGTGCCCATTTAACACACGCAGCACACCATGGTGTGCCAAGGCTGATTAACCAGAGTTCTACCATGTACAGCCCTAGCTGTAGATGTCTAAGGCAAATCATGGAAGGCTGCAATTGCTTTGTGTTTTTTTCAGTACTGGACTGTTTTCTTTAGCACAGTCAGCTTTACTGCTCAGCTCCTGTATATATTATAGCTAAATAAGTAAAAACTTACACTACAGACTTAACAAACACAAGTTCTATATAGAACTATTTTATGCTTTAATTGTTCTTTGCATGGTGAAATCGTTCTTCAGACTGATAGAGAATGCGTTGTATATGGTTTTATATACAACCTTTTTGAAAATGGTTCTACATAGCACCAAAAAGGGTTCTTCTGTTGTTACAAGCTTGACATCATCACAAAAGCAGAACCCTTTTTGAACCATATACAACACATCCTCCATCAGTCTGAATCACCATTTCAGAACCCATGGGTCTAAACAGAACCATTGCCTTTACTAAAGAACCCTTGAAGAGCCATTTTTAAGTGTAGAAAAAAGCACAGCTCTGCTACATTCCTACAGTCAGGAGAAACAGTGGAGCATAGTAATGCTGTGTTTACATGTTGCTGGTGAAAATAAAGGGCTGTTTCATGCTTCATTTATGGCTGCATAAGTGCTGTGGCCGTGTAAATTATCCTTTATACATATATATATATGTATACATGTTGCCAGTAAAAAAGTGTCATTTCATGCCTCATTTATGGCCACGGGCAGCCACGTAAATGCAGAAAAAAGGCACAAAAACATTCCATTTTGGAAAAGCGAAAGCATTGCACTCGCTTGATTTTCGGAGATGCAGCAACACACATGGTAAAGCAGAGGACAAACTAATCCATTTGATGTTTGTTAAAAGTTGTTTTTGCTGGAAACCAATGATCTGGTCAGCTAAGATGTTGTTATGACAACCACTGAGACAAAAGACACTGGTGAAATGAAATTTCACAAAAATTGAACAGAGAATGCATGAAATAAGGTCCGTTTTGCCACTTGAAACATTTTGATGTGTGAGTAATGTAATAATGTAACGCTGCTAGTGATCACCCTGTTTTTATCGTTTTTATACCTGTAATCTAATTACTGGCTTTTTTCTGTAACAACTTGATGTGAGTGATGAGTCTGACAGTGATGTGACTTCTCCTTCCACTTGGCCCGTTGCCATCAACTCCCTGTCAGTCAGCTAGTTAATTACTGCCTCTGCCAGTGTGTGAATGCCCATGTCGGGATCTTTGACCCTTGGGTTGTGGCCCCCGCCATCCCTTGCAACGGAGCCGTGGAGAGTGAGACACCCCCACTGACCACCTGACAGAAAACCCCGCCTGTAGACCCCTCCTTAACCGCTGGTTGATAAATAGAGCAGAACTTCTATATCCACTTCTTCATGTTTTCATGAGGGTCACATGTAGGAGGAAGGGGACAACGTCGTGTCATCAATGTCAAGAGGTGTGTGTGTGTGAAGCCTGTTGGTGATGGCAGTGACGGATGGAGATGAAGAGTGCTTGGACCCCTGGGACCTGAGCTAGTCCAGCATCTCAACAATAGGCCTTTCTCTGTAGGGGGGCTTTGACTGGCCATGACTGAGGCATGGGCGGAAAATAACACACTGACATGTTTCATTAAGCTTATTAAGTCCGTCTTCACCCCCCCACCCCCTTGTCTTGCTCTCACACCCCATCTCACAGAAAAAACTGTAGAAATGTGACTAAATAAAGTAATAAGTTATGAGAGGCAGTGTGTTACATTGATTTTACCATGGTTACTATATTCTAAGGCTTTGAATTAAGTAATTAAATGGAAGACCCTAAAAAAATATTCTTCCATTTAATCAGCAGGGCTTCAAAATGTATTTGTTACTTACACTAATTATACTGACATTGCTCCAGTACAATTCTGTGTTCCTAGTCCATTCTGTATTTATTGTCTATTGTCTGCTGTGTTTGTACTTGTGTATACATATTGTCTGTCATCCAACTACTATGTGTGCACTCGTGTCCTTGTTCTTAACGTTCATGCACCAGAGAAGTAGCCTGAATGTGTTTCGTTATACTGTACCCCTGTATATGTATATTGACAATAAAGTTGAATTGAATTAAACTGAATTAATGTTATTTTCATTTTATGAGTGCTTTCATTGCAATATACAGTGCATGAGCAGCTAGGCCTCAGCCTGCACTACCACAGATGGTTTGAAGGGTCAAACTAGGTCTAAAAATTAGTGGTGTTATTAATTTATCACATGCATTACTTCTTTAATGTTTACAAACCTAAAAACAATGGCTGAGGTACGTTGAAGTTGTATGGGTGAACAATGACAGTCTAGATGTGAAAATTAAGGAGTATGGTTGGCCATGACATGTGAATAACGATAAAATAGACCTCAGTTTTAATTTATTATTCATAACAATCACAATAAACAATTTCAACATTACAGTTCTTACAACTGTTGATAGTAAGCAGCCGTTGCCAAGTATATAATAGGCATATTATTGCAGTATTCAACTGATGCTTCATTTCATCATTTGCTCTTCTTTACATTAGCTTTTAATGTGGCTCAGACAGCTAGATTTTAGTCCCAGAACTGCCTATTTTATGATGACAGTTTGACCAGCTTTGTCTTATTTATTTAAATTTCTGGCATGAGCTGGTTAACATCAGATCAGTGATATCTAGGGTTGAAACATAATGAAAGTATTCAGAGTACAAAAATTTAGCTGTGTTCAGCGCAAGTTGCATATTAAGAGGGCAGTATTCAGGACCCAGTTACTTTTTACATTTGTCAGAGAATACTTTTAGAATACTTACCTACTAAATAAATGAAAATACAATCAATGCTTGCTTATTAATGATTTTAAAACGAGAGCAGAGAGTGTAGTAAACAAGCTCATTAGACAGATTCTATAGAGAAACCCAACAAAAAGGTTCCTGCTAAAGCCTGAGTAGACTGATAAATCAATGGATGAACCAGTTATTTATTTCAGTGTTACTAAACTCAGTAACAGTTTATTTGGATAGCTCATTGTAGATGCTTTGCATGTGCCTGTCTTGCATTTAACTTTCATTCAACTAAATATCTATGAAATTCACATTCATTTTGCCCAACCCCAAACCTGGCCCTACCCTAACCTCAACCTCAACCCAAAACCTAAACCAGACCCACACATAGCCTAAACCTAACCCTGGTACTAATTCTCATTTCAATCTCCACATTGATGATAATCAGCAGAGTTTCACCTGTTGGTTTGTTTATAATCTATAGATAATCTATTGGTGGGCATCCAAATAAAGTGGAACCCTAAGTTCTTCTGAGGGATGATTAAACTGAAAAGGCTCCTCTGTAGTGGACATGTATGATAACACCGTGTTGTACTGGACTTATGCATGCGTTTTGTGGCATAGTGTTGCATACACATAATTAACTGAAAATTGTATAGCTACCAATATTATAGTCAAACTTGCAAGATGTGGCTATGTGGATATGGCAAATTATTTCAAATATTTATTAATTTACTTTTTTTTAGTTTTTCAGTATATGCTGAGTTTAGCAAAAGTGGGATAATAGGTATCTGACAATAGGGGAAAAGCCTTTAGTAAGCCCACCTAAAAAAACATTTTCAAAAGAAATTTTCAGCTTTATCAGAGTTTATTTATTTATTCATTATCATTATCTCATTATTTATTTATTTATTATCTCTCTTTTTGCATAATCAAGCAATTTTCACATGATTTATTTAAAAAATATGATGAATTCTGTTACTTTTTTACCTGTTGTAACTAAATACACAATACATTTAGTAGTTGGTAACACCTTTGCCTTCTAGACTGGGGTTCAATCCTCCACCTGGCTGAACACTCGATACACTATATCTGTGAGTCCTTGGGCAAGACTCCTAACACCACCTTCACCTCCCTGTGTAAAATGATCAAAGTGTTCTGCTCAGCTCTGTTGACATCAGCATAGTGATCATGCTTAACATGTTTTAGTTATGTAAATAATGATTTGATAAATCCAGATGAAGTAGCAGAGAGGGCACACTCAATCTTCCAGCAGCTTTGCAGCTAAAATGGGCAAGAAAATATGTAGTACTTTTTACACTTCACTTCTCAGCACTGTACATTTCTGTGACAGGAATTCTTATAAGCCAATTACAAACACTGCAGGAGCCAAAAGGCCCAATACGTGTAGCTTATAATCTGTTTTCCCTGTCAAAGAATATTTGTATTGATTCTAGAAACTAATTCAAATGGCGCTCTACAGAAAGCCTCGGCCCTTACACAAAGCATAACAGAAAATTATTGCAATTCCTCTTTAAGCAAGAAATGATCAACAACCCGACCACAGACAGAAGTTGTGCAACTCAATATTTCCAAATAAAGAACAAAACGCAGTTATTGCTTGCTTTGTCTCGTCTACACAAGGACTCAAAAGGAGCAGCGACATGTCTGCAATAACATAGTCTCTGCCAAAAACACTCTCCCTACACTCCCAAGGGGAGAAATAATGTCATTTTCAATGACCAGTACCAACCTGTATCTGTATAGAAGGTGAGAAAAAGTGAGTGGCTAACTAAATAACAGCTAATGCGAGAATCAAAATTAAAATGCCATCGCTTCGAGACAATATGAACAGAATAGTGTAAAAGAAAGGCTTGAGGAATAGATTGGGTTAGGGTGACCAAAATCATATCACTAAAGACTTGCGCCCTCACCGTAAATTCGATCCAGAGCAATAACCGCTGATTATTAAGAGCTTTCTTGGTGGGTACACGGCAAAATTCAGAGGTCCATGCTGACTGTGGGGACAGGGCACAATTGAATTACAGGAGAGAACAGGAAACTGACCACTGGGGAGGCATACTGATCAGAGACGGGGGGAGCAACTCTGCAACCCCACCTGGAGCACAACACAATAAAGTGTACATTTCTCTTGTAAGACCTTTTTCTACAACTTGCAGTACATTTCTATAAGTGTGCTCTAAAGGGTACCGTGCTTTGGAGTGATGCCATAGAAGAACCATTTTTGGTTCCCTAAAGAATCTTTCAACAGATGGTTCAAGACCATTCCTTCCTAGATTTTCAAGGTTTTTTACTAGAACCGTACATACGAGCTAAGACCCTTTTAGGCCAAAGTATGTGAACTCCTGACCATCACACTTATATGACCTTGTTGGGCATCTCATTCCAAAACCACAGGCATTAATATGAAGCCGTCCCCCCTTTGCAGCTATAACAGCTTCCACTGTCCTGGGAAGGCTTTCCACAAGATTTTGAAGTGTGTCTGTGAGAATGTTTGCCCATTTAGTCAAAAGAGCATTTGTAAAGTAAGGTGTTGATTTTGTCAGACGAGACAGGCTGGTATGCAATCCATGTTCCAATTCACCCCAAAGGTGCTCAGTAGGGTTCAGGTTAGTGCTCTGTGTAGGCCACTGGAGTTCCTCCACACCAAACTCGTCAAACCATGTCTTTATGGAGCTCGCTTTGTGCACAAGAGGCACAGTCATGCTGGAACAGGAAGTGGCCTTCCTAAAAAAAATATGTCTTTGTATGCTGTAGTATTAACATTACCCTCACTGGAACTAAGGGGCCGAGCCCAAACCCCAAAAACAGCCCATTAACCCTCCTCCACCAAACTTTACTGTTGACACTATACAATCCAGTAGTTAGCGTTCTCCTGGCATCCAACCTACCCAGATTAATCCATCAGACTTCCAGTTAGTAAAGTGTGATTATTCACTCCAGAGTCCGGTGGCGATGTGCTTTACACTACTTCATCTGATGCTTGGCATCCCACGTAGTGATCTCAGACTTGTGTGCAGCTGTTCGGCCACAGAAACCAATTTCACAAAGTTCCAGATGTAGTTTGGAACTCTGTAGTGGGTGGTGCAACAGAGAATAAGTGCTTTTTACCTGCTCCATTTGTGAGTTTGCATGATCTACCGCTTTGTGGGTGAGCTGCTGTTGCTCTTAGATGCTTTTATTTCATGATAATAGCACTTACAGTTGACTAGAGAAGATCTAGCAGAGCAGAAATTTCACAAACTGGCTTGTGGCACAGGTGGCATCCTATGACAGTGCCACTAAGCTACTAAATCACCAAGTTCTCAAGTATGACCCATTCTATTGCTAATGTTTGTCCATGGTGATTGAATGGCTATGTGCTTGATTTAATAAACCTGTTAACAATGAGTGTGGCTGAAACTCTCTCTCTCTCATCATCTAAGTTGCTTACCCTCCAGGGTTGCAGAAAGTGCTGTCCACATACTTTGCATATACACTGACCGGCCACTTCAATGAGTACATCTCCCTGTATCGACACTCTTTTTTCATTTTATCATCTCCACTTATCATATAGGTGCACTTTGAAGTTCTACAGTATTACAGACTGTAGTCCATCTGTTTCTCTGCATTCCTTGATTGTCAGGACCATCACAGAGAGGGCATTATGTCGGTGGTGGATCATTCTCAGCACTGCAGTAACACTGATGTGGTGGTGGTGTGTAAGTGTGTTTTGCTCTTGTACGAGTGGATCAGACAGAGCAGTGCTGCCAGATGTAAACTCCCCCAGCATGCATTGTGTTCAGATTAAGATTGAATTCCTCCACATTCAGAGGTGGTCAGAGATGGATGTTAACTGCATTTAACACAAGTATAAATGGAATGCATTTTCTATATCTGTACATAATTAGGTGAGTGAATTATATCCGAGCCAAGTGCTGATTAGTAGATAAGACGATAAACATTGAAATGAAAGATGGAGGATGTGCGAGGCTGAAGGAAAGAGAAGGCCAGTGATAGTGTCCAAAACAAGCTTGTTGACTCATATCGTAATAGGGAAACAAGTAAGCAAAAGTGAAACAAAAAGGGTGTATGTGTTAATGTGACACAAATAGGCTGTTCAGAACTGAATTTTAGAAGGAAGCAAGCTCCCATTCCCTTCCTTTAGAAAATTCCCAAGTAAGGCTCAGACACTGTTGCTCTGAAAGCCATTGTGAGTTTAAATTGTCTTTCAAATCTCTGAATCTCTAAGCTACCATCTCATGTAGCAATTTCTTGAAAAAAACTTTTGCATCATAATGAGTGAGAATCAGAAGAGTCAGGACGACCTCAGAGATGGACAGCCTATACCTTTGAACTCTGTGAACCTAAATTACTTAAAATGTAAACCGATCAGTGAGGAGAGATAGGATAGAGAAGTGAAGCGCAGGAAAGAGGATGAAAGGTGAAGCGCAGGGGCTTGCCTGTCCTGGGGCCTCCTTCTACTGCCCCTGAACCCCAGTGACCAGAGCCCCCGTCTCTGATTTCCTTCAGACAAATTGTCTTATCGGATCGGCGGCCGATTGGGCGAATAAAAACATGACCCCGACCGGGATCTCACTGACATTCGCGCAGACATCTCAGCGAACAACCGATGGGGCAGATAACGCGGATCAGTGCAGCCAGTGGAGTGGCTAACAAGCGGCCATTAGACGCTCTTTTCATGGGCGCTGCCCAAGGAAGGGGGCTGACAGCCGGAGAGACGTTTGAGGGGGGCTTGGGGAGGGGTAGGTTGGTGGAGATGGAGGGGAAATGCAGCAAAGTAAGTAACCTTTCAGGTCTGCATCATTGTGTGCTGTTAAAAGCTGTGGCCTTTGTGCTTGGAGAGCTGGAGGAGGTGAAGGGTGGGGGGTGAAAGATGGGGGGGGTTGGAGATAAGTGGCTCCTCCTTTCTGATTCATGCTCCAGTACTCCTGCAGGAGAGCCAGTGGGGACACTAGGAGGGAGAGAGAGAGAGAGAGAGAGAGAGAGAGAGAGAGAGAGAGTGCGAGAGCGAGAGAGAGAGAGGGAGAGAGAGAGAGAGAGAGAGAGTAAGTGAGGGAGGGACACAGTGGCGGCTTTGTGACAGCAACGGTCCCCTGGTCGAGAGAGAGTAAGAAAGAGAGAAAAAGAGAGCGAGAGAAAAAGAAAGAGTCTCAGAAAAGACGGACATGCTTGGGAAGACGCAGAATGCACCTTAAGGATACTCGGGTTGAAGGTGGAAAAGATAGAAAAGGTCAGGAGAGAGGGAGAAAGAGAGAGAGAAGAGAAAGAAGGAGAAAGAGAGAGGGACGAGAGAGGAAAAAGAGAGAGAGAGAATCATAAAGAGAGTTGACCTCTGCTACACCAAATGGATTTCTGAATCTATTCCTGTGCTTCTGAAATATATCACAAAATCGTTACTCTAAACTTCTAGTATTTATGTGGTCCTGCAAAGAGAAGACAGGAAGAAAGAAAGAAAGAAAGCAGGGAGGGAGGGAGCTAGGGAAGAAAGAAAGAAAAAAGAAAGAAAGAAAGGAACAAACAAACAAACATAGAAAGAAAGAAAGGAGGGATGGAGGGAGCGAGGGAAGATAGAAAGAAAGAAAGAATGGAGGGAGGGAGGAATGAAAGAAAGAAAGAAAGAAAGAAAGAAAGAAATAAAGAAAGAAAGAAAGAAAAAAGAAAATAAAAGATGGGCAAAGAAAGACTGAAGAGAGAGAGTGAGACAGACAGAGAAAGAGAGAGAGAGAGTGAGACAGAGACCGGTTAAGAGAGAAAGACAGAGAGACAGACAGAGAGAGAGAGAGAGTGTGTGAAGGTGGGAGGGCTAGGTGAATGTCTGCTTAAGTTACACACCAGCACTCCTGTCATGTCCATCAAGTGATTTTCTCTCTCTCTTTTTTTTGACGGTGTGTCAGGCAGGGATAAAAGAGAGAATGGGGTCTGCACTACTTCCTCTCTCGGCTCTGCAGGCCGGACAGAAACTCACACCTCTGAACAAGAGCACCACCACAGAGCTGTCACTATATGACCGCAGGCAAGAGGCTGAAAAACTCCGCTCAGGAACTGACGCTGTCCAGCAAACGTAGATATCCATGATTTGTTGTGTAATTGAATGCTGTTTTCTGTTTCTGTAATAAGTGTGTAATTACACTGTGCAAACTCTGATTTTTCTTTGTGCATAACAGACTGAGGATGCATCAATAAGTGCATCTTCAAATCACTAAAATATCTCCTTTTCTACCTACAAACATAAATGTAGTATCAATTGAAAGTTTAGAATCTATGATACTAATATGAATTTAAGGGTCAATGAGCTACAAGTGAGAAATAATTCATATTGAATTACACAATGTTTACACTGGCAATGACTGCAACTTATAAGATTTTAGATCATTTCTATTGATTCATTGTTAGTGAAACGTTCACACAATATAAAGTGCAGCTGGCATTTTAAAATTGTTTTATGAAGGTGACATCATACAGATATTTGAATTATCTCATAGTCAGCTAAAAGCATTTGAATATCTGAATAATAGTAGTTTAGCTGCACTGTATTTGATTGTTTGATAAGGAGGCCACAGTGTGCCTCTGATGGACATCACCTCCAAACTTCCATTGTGTGTTTACAAAGATAAATCAATCACTTGATGAACTGTTATTGGGCATGGTCCTCTCTGGCAGTGAGAACAGCGTGAGTGAGAGAGTAGTGGGACAATGACAGATCGCGAGTCTGGGAGCCATGGCGACGGCTCTGGCGATGGCCTCCTCGCCCCCCTGCCGAGGCCATGCTGGGAGAGGTCGTGTCAGACATCGGCCCCCACAGTGGGCTGAAGCTCGTCCGCTGTGGCTGTCACCACCCCCCCGCTGGGTGCGTCCCGGCTCTGGCCCACCCCACCAGCCCGCACCAGTGGGGGGGTGTACCCCGCTTTCCACTGACACCCCAGTGTCTCTGGAGTCTAAAAAAGACACGACTGAGACTGAACACATCTCTCATGTCTGTCTGTCTGTGAGTCTCATCCGTCCCTGATCCTGTCAGGATTGTCTGTTTAACGCTAAATTATGGCTGATTCATGAGCTAAATAAGCCTCAACATATGATCTGTTTCCAATTCTGCTTTACGGGCTAACTTTATCAGACCAGCCATCCTGCTGGCAGGACAGCATTCCATGTTGTCTTTTCATCCCTTTGAGTGAGACAGATGCAGTTTTTTTCCTCATAAAACTAGAGATACTGGGGTAACTAGCAAACCCCAGTTTGTCAATGTGAGCCCAATGTGTTTCCTTCTATCATCAGCTACTGCAAGAATTTATTGTAGTTGTTCTGTTGTTTTGAACAAAGATCAGTTATCATTCACCACCTTTGTTGGTAATATACAGTGAGCAAACACAAGTATTCAGACACTTTTTCATTATTTAATACATTTCCACTCAGGGTCATAGCAATGATCAAAACTATAGCAAGGTCCATTTTGTAAAAGAGTGAGCTACATCACATAGTGACTAAACTACGTGGTGAATATGGGTATTACATGGATCATCTGTTTGTTTTTTTCTTCCATCTGTTCTCAGAAATTGCTGAAAAAGCAAACATGAAAAATACTTTGTAAAAATCAGTCTCTTCCAAACCCCAACTAACAGGAAGAAAGATACTCAGTTAACACTTAACCAGGCATAACACAGCCAAACACACCTGCTAATTTCTGAATTACATTACATGATCAATGTGCTAGTTAACAGTGAACTTTCTCTTGCCGGATGTAGTATGTTATGAGTAGGTAACACAATATAAATTTCTCATCTAATCGCTAATATATCCAACTACAGGGCCTGTAGCCTGAATCGAGAAGCTACTGGAGCTAGACTAAAGCATGTTGATGGTAACGTTACAAGTGGTCCTAATAAAAAACAAGTTAATAGGGTTGCATTTTACAATCATAATCTGTTAACTGGAAAAGTGCATTTCTTGAAGAAAATGCAGAGTCAGTACGATGCTCAAGCTAAGCTAGGCTTTAGTTTGGCAGTTGCTAGGGTGTTGCCGAACAGTTACTATGGTATTTCAGGTAGTAGTATCCCAGATGGTTGCTCAGGTGTTGCTATGTGGTTACTAAGGTGTTACTAGGTGGTTGCTATGATATCCCAGGTGGCTGCTAGGGTGTTGTTAAGTGGTTGCTATGGTTCCCCACATAGTTAATATGGCTAATAATTTAATAAGTTGGGTGCACATTGTAAAAAAAATCTTCATTTAACGATGACTGTACAAAAACCATACGTCCAATGGAAAAGCTGTATTCAGTCACACCATTCTTGATCAGACTGAACATTCCGCAGTTGGAACGTCAATATCATATGATATTGTCAATATCATTGCTTTGCAATGTACAGACACTAATTACTCTTATAAATATACAGATGTATGTGTGTACATACATACATTTGTGTCTGAATCTTGTGTCTGAATCCAATCAAATCCTCACAGCAATGTTCCAACATCTAGTGTAAAGCCTTCTGAGAACAGTAGAGCAAGAGTGTCCAAAAGTACGGTAAGGTGTGGTTTCACGTGTTCATTCCAACAAAGCAGGCACGTACCTGATCAGTTGCTGAAGATTGAGACCAACTGATTAAACAAGTGGAATCAGGTGTGCCCCAGCATGTTTGGAATGAAAACTTGCAGCCACACCGGCCCTAACACACCAGAGACGTGTACTGCAGCCAAAGGGGAACAAACCCCCTATTAATAATTACTTTCATAAGTGTACAAGTATAAACATACACATATATGAGTATTTTCCTATTTCTGCATGAGTATTACCTGAGTTTGTGCTGAATCTGAGGATAGAGCTATAATACATGATGATAGTGTCAAAAGTGGCAATGCAAAAAGTATGTAGTCCGAAAAGGTCAAACTATTTAAAGGGGAATTCCACCAATATTTCAAATGCCAGAACGCACTAGCCAAACATTCACAAACAAACAGCAACATGTTAGCAGATTTCTTTCAAACATGATTTAACCTCACATTTTAATTTTACAGTCTATGATCTAGCAATGTGTTCACTTTTTGCATCCATGAATTGCTTGTCACATATCTTGTGTACTGTCATCATGATGCCAATTTTAAGTGTCTGTCACATGGCTGAGTAGCCAATCGAAGACAATGCACTCTCTGCAAGAACATTAACAGTTCCTTCACATTCAACATACTGTAACTCTTTGGCACTACCCTTGTTTACATATCTTTAGAGCAGCATTGGGTAGATTAGTAGATAACTATAAATTACATGTCTAAAATGTACTCAGTAGTGTGATCCTTTAGATTACTTAATAGTGCCCTGTGTAGCTGATAACTGTTGGATTACATTAGCTCTATTAATGGTATATTTTGATCTTGTGCCTCTTTGAAGGTAAAGTTGTTTCTGCTGGCTGCTCCATCCTGTCCAGACGTTTGAACCACCTGAAGATTCAGCCCTAATATCTCCTCACCCTTTCTTTTTTCTACCAAAACAACAAGTAACCATTGTTATTAGATCTAATAGCACATCTACTATTCTGTTTATGGGTACACTCAGTAAAATAAGACTTCAACAGACAAATGTATTGACTGTATCTTAGCAAAAATGTTATCTTTCAAAAGCAGTAATGTTTGAGAAAGCCACTGTTTCCCGATTACTTATATTTTCTAATACATTCTACTTAGATTACAAGTACTTGATTTCTGTAACCAGATTACATAACATAGATTACACCCACCACTACCCAAACTGACGCTCAGCTCACATTTTTTAGAATGCTAAGTCAGCTAGTTCAGTATGCTAATGCTAGTTCAGTCATCTCGTTCAGTCTATTTTCTGTACGCTGTTTCTGGGTAATATCAGTTCTGGTCATATGACTAAGATTAATTATCATCATAATGACAATGATTTCTCAGTATTGACGTGTGAGTTTTGACTCAGATCTCCTTCCCATCTCTCATTCCTTGGGAATTCCCACAGTATATAAGCAACAGTGTGACACAAAGAGGAGACCCAGCGAGGAGGTGCACATTCTCTTCCCACACTGCCTTTACCCCTGGAGATGGTCAAATCCCCCCTCAGTAACCCCAGCACACCCCTCCTCCCCTCCCTCCTCCTGCTCTCTGCCATGCCTCGCTCATTGTGGCCTGATTTAATTAAAATCCCCAGCAGCACCACCCTGGGCCTCCGCTCGCCAGGGTACGACCCCTCACTGGAGTGTAGGGAGACACTGTCACTTACCGTACACACACACATACATACACTCACTATTGTCATTCTTAGAAAAGGGTGATGTTCTCATGATAGTCACTGTGCTGACTGGGCGGCATGATGTCTCTTCACTTGCATTTTTTGCACCCTAACACCACCACCACCAATACACCTATCGCCTCATCTCCACTCCATCCATATCCATATTTTATGATTGGACATCTAAGGATTTATACCTTTGCCCCTCATTTGGACATTATTACTGATCATATGATCCAACAGAAATATACAAAAGGTTTTTAGGTTATTTCATTTACTTTTTCCTTTTTCCTTCAATGTCGCTGACTGATTGCTACATTGCACCACTTACTGTATTTAATAGATGATTTCAAACACTATATATATATATATGTATATATATTTATATATATATGTATATACATGTATATATATTTATATATATATGTGTGTGTGTGTGTGTGTGTGTGTGTGTGTGTGTATTTATGTATAAATGTAGGTAATATTTGTATTCATTATATTTGTTTATTTTTTCCATGTAGAGGATGTGTGGATATGTTCACTTATTTTCACTTTGAAAATCAACAAAACATATAATTTGACTATAGATGTTCAAAATACAAATAAACAAAGAAAGAATAGAAGAGAATAAACACAAACAAAGGAAGATGAGACTATTAGACAGATCAGGCAAACAGATGAGGCAATGTCTAAAGAGAAGCTACACACCTGAAATTGCCTGTATCCACTGATAGGGCACTATTTAAATGGTTTAAAACAACCAGAGTTCTAGTGAACTGACTTGCACTGTAGAGAATGGGTAGAGAGGCAAACAGAAGAGATGATGGCAACATTATGAGGTCACCAAGCCTCCCAAACTACAATTAGACACCACCTCCATGCTAAGTTTCAAAAAAGCTTAAGTATGATGGAGGATTTGTCATGTTTTAGGGCCATTTTTCCTCCAGAGGCCCTGGGAACTTTGTTAGGATACATGGCCTTATGGACTCCATGAAGTAGCAGGTGTTTTTAAATGAAAAGCTGGCTGCCTCTGCTAAAAAGCCAAAACTGAGTTGTAGTTTGATCTTCAAGCAGGAAAATGATCCAAAACATATATCCAGATCCACATAAGAATGCATCAATGACCACAGAAGCAAGCTTTTGACATGGCCATCCTGGTCCCCTGACCTAAACTCCATTAAAAACCTGTCAGGTGAGCTGAAGAGGAGAGTTCAGAAGAGAGGTCTTAGAACCATGGAGGATCTGGAGACATTCTGTATTGTGGAGTGGTCTCAGACGCTCCTTGCTCTGTATTCTCCAATCTCATTAAACATTATGGGAGAGGTATCATTGCTGTTATGTTGGCAAAGAGAGGTTACACAAAGTACTAAATGCAAGGGTGCCAATAATTGTGACAAGTGTGGCTTTGTTATAAAAAGTGTCTAGTTTTTGTTTTCTTAGACTATATTTACTTCCACATATTTTCATTGTTGGAACAAAACCTTAACAGTGGTCACTTGATTATTTCAAATACTGTCGTATCTTCTATGCATATATTCTCCGTACTGGAAAGAATGTAATTGTACACTGAATGATTTATATTGCCTACATACCCTACAGTGCATAATAGTAATCAGTGTGCCGGACATGTGCATTACAACTGACACATTATTTTCACATATATGCCCCTTGACCTTAATATATTTATCTCATGCAACAATCATCACCTACATTTAATCATAAAACTATACCCATATATCAACATCATTCATTTGCTGCTATTATCTTTCTTGCCATTTTTAACCCTGCTCTGACGGCTGTTAGATAATGTATGATGGATACAGAATGGCACAATGGCAATTAATTTTTTGATGATCTTGCTGAGAGGCGGGGGCAGCATTGTGTTTTACAGAAGTGGGGGGGTTGAGTTAGATCCCAGACATGTTGCCATGGTGATAAGGTAGTCCCCGCCGCCGTCGGGTCTCGGACGAGTGGGGAGCCATGGAGACTGGATAGTGACAGACTCAGTGACAGGGATAGCGGGTCAGCCTCAAGCGGGCACTCCATAGTTACCAGAACAAGTCTCGTTACGTATTGAGTTGCGTCCTGTACATTGACAAAAAAACTCTCAACACAGATTGGATGGAAAGAGGCCTTTGCCGTTGACCCTAGTGCCCATAGTGCTTTTCCATTCACTTTGCTGCTTTATGAGGAGGTCCAGCTTTTTGCTGACCAGCTGACCAGCTTTCTGTCTAGTCATGAGTGTCACTGGGGCATCCAACCTATGTAGTATTCACATCAGAAGTTGCTTATAGTATGTTTTATCTTTCAACACAAAAACATCATAGATGCATTTTCCACTGTAGCTATACTGTTTAAATACTCTTTATATGCTACATATTTGTATTTCTATATCTTCGCTGCCACATCAAAACCTTGTAACCCATTTTTCCCCGTTTTTATTACACTCATTTGTAAATCATGCCCTTTACATTGTGATTGAAGAATGGACCAATAGAACTGATTCAAAAGTACTTGGACTTGGAAAATCTTGTTTCATTAATGTACGCTAAAAGTCAAGAATGCTCTTTGCTTCTTCTGTAAAGCTACTATTTTGGAGGTACAAGGTTTTCTTATGACAGCGACGCTATATTTATTAGATCAGTCTTGGGTCGTACCCAGATTACCTTTATAATGAGGTTTATCTAAGCAATAAAAATGCAGGAAAACTTTAGAGGGAGCCATGATTTCGGAACCCCGCTGTGAGAGGTCAGAACTCTGATCAAACTCAGTGTCACAGCGGCCATTGTCTGCATGGCACTGGTGTAAGTTATAGGGGTCTCCATAGAGACAAGCAAGGGGAGACTGAGTGGCGGCAGCATGGGCCAGTTAGCACAATTCAGGACTGTACGCTGTGCTGGATGTACTTTCTTATCTTGGCTCCACTGCCATTTGGCCCTATGGGTAATGGTAATCATTGGTGCCAAAAATGGCGTCCAAAGAGTTCCCAGGCTACGACCATGACGGACAAATATTAATCACCATATTGTTTGCAGATGGAATTGCACAGATTTGGTGATTTGCTTACTTTATAATCTGGATAAGAGGAAATTGTCAGGTTTGCTCATCTGGGGCTGTCAAATCAGGCAGATGCATATTGCTATCATACACTTATATTGTAAAAAGTGGAACACGGCAGACATTGATTTGGTTTTGAAAGATGAACATTGCTCTCGTTCATCTGAACTGTATTACTTTACTGTACTTTACTTTGAGTTAAACGGTTACCTGCGTATTAAGAATTTTATTAAGAAAGCTTTTTTGAAACTGACAGTGCGATTAAAACAGAACACAGAAACAGAACACACTTTTAAAGGTATTTTAAGGTAATAACAAAGCTTAAGGTTAGCCTGGCCACTTCTTGTTTCTCCCGTTATACCAACAAGTGACTGCAAAACGCTAGAGGGCTCTTGCGAGCAAGTCCTCAAAGAATGGGGATGAATGGAACTAAACAGCTAAAAACAAAATGTTAAACAGGTGTTTAGCCATTAATGCAAGAAAGTAATTTAATTTTGTAAGCAAAGGAATATATTCCATTAAAAAATCAAAGAAAACTTACCAGTATTTTTCTGTTTTTCTACAGCAAAAAGGTTTTGGGCAGTATCGGATGCTAAGCATTCCTGCTACTGAGTGCTCATTGTTTGGCAAGCTCATCAGCTCATTGGCGGAGTAAAGCAGTTTGCATTCACTGATGTCATGGACATACACTACTAGAAAGACTTAGAACTAAAGTTCAAAAGCTTTGAAAAATATATCAAAAGTATTTCAATATTTTATGCTATACTGTGTTGAGAAAACATGTGTATTTATTTGTATAAAAAAATGATTCTGCATTTTCAAACTACAATTTTGCACAAAATCTCCATAGCAGCCTATTCATTTTGGTCTTGCTCAGGAGCGCCCTCTAGCATCTGACAAACTGAGACATATAGTTCTCTGGGAGAAATTCTCTGGGAAACCCTCCAGGGGCAGTTGACCATTTTTTTAATTCTGACCTGAAAAGTCCCACTTTTCTTAGTTACTGTTGCTATGCCCCTCCAATTTTCAGCTTGGACTACCTGTTACGGTATATGTCCACTTGCAATTTTTCTTGCTGCAGTCTGCCACACTGGACCTCTCTGCTCCCACTGGTGGGTGTTTTTATGTTGTTATAAAGGAACCGCACTGGACATGTCAGAGGTACTAAACAATCTGATACCTGTTTACTGTTGCACAGAAGCTTACAATGAGACTAAAATACATATGCTTTGAATGCTCTTATAATTTTCAGAATGCATCCATCACCACACAAAACAGATTGTTCGCTCACTCAATCTCACTAGCAAGCATTATTTAACTTGTAAGCAACGTACTGTCCTGTTTAGCCTGGCTAATTTATAAAGCTGCCAACAGCTTTGTGAATTGAAGGGGAGCTCCACTCATTTTCCAAAATTTCTGCATAATTCAGTTGTTGTTGTAAACAATGTAAACAATGTCATCCTGAGTGGTTTGATGTAAAATAGTTAATTGTAGAGAAACTTACCCACCTACATGTGTCTTCTGACTTTTTATATAATAGGTTGATGATGGTGAAATAATGACAAATCTGAAAAAATAAAGGTTTTTTGGGGTGGGGGGACTAATTTGCTTTGTGCTGCCTTGCGTATATCACTCTACTAGGTCAAAACCTTTTGTCAGAACTATTGTACATCAATGTCTCAGCCATTCAAGCAGCATTTTCTTGACAATTTCATGTGAGGGAGGTTTTAGAGGCATGAAATTCTTCAGGTGTCTGGCTCCTATCACTATTATTGTTAACAATTTTGACTTGGTAAATTTCTCTACAACAGAGCATTTCACATCAAACCACTCGGAATTACTTTATTTACATTTTAACCTTTTGATTATACAGAAAGTTTAAAAAATCAGTGCAATTAGCTTTTAATGTAGCTAGCTAACAGGTCTTATCATTGTAATAAATGATATCATAATATTAAAATGACTGTTAGAAAATGCAGTAATTTAAATAAAGTTTAGCTTAGCTTAGAGCCTGTTAGTAGTTTGATGTTTAGCTGTGAGTGTGCTCTTCCATATAGTTTAATACAAAACTTTTTTAGCTTTGTGAATGAAATAAAGACAGATGATCAGGATAGCGTATGCTTAAATTAAATTTTCCTCAGTAAAACCTTTTCCCATCTCTAAGCCTAACTCAGACTAACACAAACACAGTTGTGATTGGCTGAGAGGTTATTTATCTTATAACAGGCATTAATAACTGAAGTGCACACCTGGAAAATTGCCAAAATCTCTGATGACTAGTCTGAGTTCTGTCAAAAGTGCAGCATTCGAGGACAATCATCAACCATTTTAATAATAATGGCTGATTTTGAATGATTTCGAAATTGATTTGAAATCCTGTTACACATGAACACCAATAAAGCTGATGCTACAAACCCTTACTATAATACAGCTAAGCTACTTATAATCATAATCAGGAGTAGCAATAACTAATATGCCACATGTATCCATTATTATATCTTGGCTCATTATTATTTTTTCACATGCAACTGAACTGTAAAATCTTTCAACTATAATCACTAATATTTGCCCTGACATTTCATATGTTCAAACCTAAATGCAACAGAATCTGCTAGTTCATGAAACAATCTGTGGCCTTTATAAAACACTGAGGCACTCGTGGATAGCTAGCCATCTCTCTTATGCAAGAGCTTGCTGCTCCTCCAACCTCTGAAGCATGCTGTGTGGTGCCCTCCTTTGGACAGACAGAGCAAGGCCAGGTGACACAGCTATGACTTTCTTGTGAAAGTATGTCACCTAGTGGACAATGTGGTTTTAGAATTTCTATGCAAGCTGGAGAGGCTTTACTTGTTGGGTTATAATCATGCTTTATGTGTCATCTCTGCTCGAATTCAAAGACGACAGAAGTCCTATTTATCAGGGATGTTTCATTTTGGAACATATCTGTACTATAATTCTTAACCATTTGATTATACATAAATTTTGAAAAATCAATGAAATTCCCCTTTATCTTAACTAGTCAACAGGAGACATCGAGTGAATGGTTTGTCCTGCGGACTGCTACTTTTTTAAGAATTCAGGTTACTCCCTATTTGTTGAATAGTCTTAATTTTAATAATGGAGAAAAAGGGTGTGTTTGATGAAGTGTTTATAAGTGTAAACTGATACCAGCTTATGCCAGTGTTTGGCTTTTTCCTTTAGGGCTTGGGAAAGACAATTCAGGATAGTTTCTTTCCTGGCTCATCTCTAGAACGGAGGTAAGGGCCCTTTGAAAGCTGTTTTCTTTTTGACATTCTTTTCTTTTATTCATAGTCGTATGTATGTCATGTAAAATAATAGTATATTTGGGAATACCACCATTATACACACTTAAACAGATCAATGGGAATTTGATACATCATCTGTTTTTGTTTGTTGTTATACATCATATGAAATGTGTTAAAAGGGAAATTACATAGATTTTTTTCTGTATAATTCAACCATTGAGATGTAAAAGTCATTCAGAGTGGTTTGGTGTGAAATTGTTCATTCTACAGAAAGTCACAGTCAGAATTGTTCACAGTGGTGGTGATAGGAACCAGACGTCCGAAGCATTTAACGCCTCTAAAAGCTGCCTCAAAGAGAGCTTTTACATGAAGTAGTTATGAGTATGTTGCATGTTTTCCTCAGACATGGTTTTACAGTCCTATAATTTTTCGCCTGAAACATATGTTTAACATACATTCCTGGCAGAGAGGGACATGAAGTGTTGTAAAAAAAAAACTTATAAAACCCTAAAGAAAACCTTTTTCAGAACTACCACATTTTTACCACGGTCAGCATAACACAACACATTTAGAAGAAGCGTAGGTCATTTTGTTAAAAAATGGCTATATGTGTGTTGTAGACATTGCGACCCCTGGTTGCTATCACCACTACTGTAAAACAAAATCCGAGTCGGTAAGTTTCTCTACAGCGCAGCATTTCGCATCAAACCACTCTGAAAGATTTTGTTCACATTTTAAACACTGGATTATGCAGAAATCTTGAAAAATCGGTGGAATTCAGCTTTAATAATGCCCTGTCTGGCAACCCAGGTAGACGTTGGCAAGTCGTGCTGATCTGGAATCAGCTTCTTCCTGAGTGCTGTGTTCCTATTGGTTCTTGGACATGAGGGGAAGATGACGCAGCCTCACTTGTGGCGGGAATGAGCTTCACTGGTGTCACCCGGCATCCTTTCTTTAGGAGGCTATATCGGTTATGAGATTTTAGCGGCTTGGGAAAGTGCAGATTATCGCTCGCTAGTGTATTTGTATTATATTGCTGAAGATGGAGTGATAAGCGTTACATTCTGTCAGAAAAGTAGTAGACTATTTCAGCCGTACGAACACAGGAGACACAATAGCTAACGTTAGCTAAGCCGTTGTTGAAGCCTCTCTGTCGTGTAGAGCAGCGTTAGCCGGTTGCTGAAAGGTCCTTTAATACAGAGCAATGAGTCTGTTCAATCTCGATAGATTCCGTTTCCAGAAAGAAAAGGCCGGTGAAAGTGTCTCCTCGCCGGTCCAGTTTCCCAGACAAGAGCAGCGCAGAGTGTTGAGTAAGTCCAGTTCGGATAAAGAGAATTACCTGGGTAAGAATTCACAGCGAAGGTTTCTTCATCAGCCAGACAGAAGGTTTTACTGCTAGCATGTAGTAACGTTAAGAGAGTGACCGTTAGCTTCAACGCAGTAACGTTAGGTTAGCTAGTTTGTTGGGAAAGACAAAGGCCTCCATTTAGCTGTTAGCTGCTTTGCCGGTTAACCACCCGATGCAAAATGTCGTTTTTAGCCGTCTAGGCCTGAGGCTGAGTCCTTTCGGTGTGGTTGCGGAGCTCCTTAGGCCAGCTAACTTATTCCTCTGTGATCTCTGCTCCTCATATTTGACGAATGTCTTAATTTTTCGCTTCCTGCGTTGTGAGGATAATGGTGTTAAATGGTGTTAAGTAGTGTGAAGTGTGTATGAAGCAGAAAGCGCGGCTGTGGGGAAGCATCAGCTTTTGTCAGCGTAGCAGCTGTGAGTCAAGACGGTCACGTTAGCAAGTTAACTTATAGTTTTAAAAAGATTCGCCGAGGGCTTTTACCGGTTTAAATGAGAGTAGGAACAGTCCATGTCCGGCACTGGAGCTGATTCAGTCGCCTGGACGGGCGATATGATATTTTATCATTAAGGTGATAAATGACGTCACGTCCCTCCTTCCACAGTGTGCTCTGCTGAGCGCTTCGTGGTTATTATCGTCAGTACTTAAAGACTGTCCAACTGCATTATTCGTTACAAGGAGAGGACAGTTAGTCCTGTTTTAATTGGATTTAATGAATCGCAGTAAACGCGGTGTTTAACAAATGTTAAACGTTCAATGAAAATTATTTGTACTCTTAGGTTTTGATAATGTTTATAAAGAGAACCTTGACTTACGACATATAAGCCCCAATATGGTGCTCATGTCCAATACCATTCGAATATATTGTATAAACTAAGCAAAATTATTTATTATTTATTTTTACCTTTTAATAGTAGGCTGCCATTTTTTTTGCATCAAATGGTTGCTCTCTCTCTTGTCCACAGAGAGAGGAACAGTGAGCTGAATGTTTCATTTAACTCTAACATGTCATTCAGCCTTTTAAACCTTAGCTAGAGTGAGACATTATTTAAAAAACTTTTATTAATGGTCTTATTTTTCATAGGACTGATTCCAGTGCAACTGTGACATCAGTAATAATACACAAAACATTCCCATTTGGTTTAGATCATATTTTAATAGTATAGGACATGTACACTGTTTTAAGGCATGCAAGTCATAGTATTCAGGTTCCCCTTAAAATGTAGCACTGCTGGATCCTTTTTTCTGTCCTGTCTTAGGAAACTAAATATCATGATGCTTATTATCTGTCATGAAAATGTCTTAATGTATTGTGATGAGAGATTTCTTCATCTTCCACCTCTACTTAATAGTGCTGTTAAAATTGAATGACTTGTATGACTGAAAACCATTGATTCTGTGTCAGCAGCACACCAGGTGAAACCAGATGGCAGACGTGCACCAGGAAAAGTCCCTAGGCATGCGCTGGAAGATGTGTCTTCTGATGATGAAGTGGTTAAAAAAGTCAAGTAAGCTGTACACTGAAATAACATGGATATGCTACCCATGAAATTCTGTAACCAACACATATATTTAGGCAGCTTTTGACCACTGCTTCGCTGGTCACATGGGAAAAGTGCAATATTTTCACTCTCAAAATATTGTTACCAAATAAAGATTGCTTTTGCAGGGAGCCTGCTATACAACAATCAGCAAAGAAGGCAAGAGAGTGTGAAGAGCACATAGATTTGAATTTGGAGGAGAAAGTGGCCAAACTCCTAGAAATGTTCCCCCAGAAGAGCCGAAGTGAAATACTGGAGGTAATTTTGTTTTTCTTAATAATGGTCAACCAAACCTAGATGTTTAGGGCAAGAGAGAAATGATATAGTTCAGTTGGATGTAGCTGCTGTAGTGCTTTATGACAAACTGGGGGCCTTAGACTAAAAAAGTTTGAGAGCTGCTGCTTTATTTCATTTGCACTTATAACATCTAAATTAAAGCAATTCTAGACTCTCTGCTGATCAGTTTTGATGCTTTTATTTATTTATTTTTCCTTCCCTGAAGAAAAATAAATAAAAAATAGATTATGTAAATGAGTCAAGATTTTTCCAACATGAGATATATTTGAATATAAGAAAAAACAGAAGGAATCTTATGTAGGTAGATGTGTTGAAATGCAGCAAAACTTGTAAGTGCAGTGTTCAGGTTACACAGTTTGAAGTGGCCTGGTTTTGCTGTTAAGCTTTTGTAAAACTGCTGTTTGAAATCCAACAGGTGATTGAGAGCACAAGCACACTGGAGGGAGCTGTAGCGTGTTGTTTGTTGGTTTATGGAGAGAAAGGTAAAAGCATACATCAGACATTTAACAAATTGTGATCCATCTGGTCAGAGTATTTTGCTAATCCATTAACAGATCTTGGTGATAATTTCTGTTTGTATTTTCAACTTGCTCCGTACACTGACATAAAATATGACATGAAATGTACTAACTAGGTATTGGTCATACCCTGTGTGTGCTGTACTGCGTTGCAGTGTTCGGACTGGAAAATGTATGATATTAAAATAGCGAAGTTAGGAATGTTTATTACTAAATTTCTGAGGTTAATTTGTGTGGTCTGTGAATACAGATTCATCCAAAGTGAAAGGGACAACAGAAGACAGTGATAATCAATGTGAGATGCAGCCAAAGAAGCGGAGAAAAACTGTGGTAAAATGTTTCTTAATTCTTGGGTTTTTGTAAAGTTGGCTCAGCCAGCTGTTGGGACTTAATTTCAAAATAATAACAATATACTACTGCTATATATATTGACTTAGTTATCTTAATGTAGGAATCTGACTCTGATCCTGAGTCTGAGGAAGAGAGTCAGGAGCTGAGCAGAGAGCAACAGGAAGCTCTGGTGCGCAAACTGAAAAAGAAACTACCTGAGTTCGAAAATGAGGTGGGCTGAAACTTATAGTGCTTCTGAGAGGCACCAATTCTTGTTCTTTATGTACTTATTCCATGTGCTCTGTATGCTTTACAGGTGCTGAGGGATGTCCTGAGAGAACATGACTGGGATCTTGAGAATGCCTTGGGATCTCTACTGATGTTTTCATCTGAATCAGGTAGGTGAAATGTACTTTATCATTGAAATATTTCTGGACCAGGTCGGTTATCCACAGTAACTGGGAAGTCCACTAATTTTTCAAATTATCCACTGTTTTACCATTAACATTACATATAAAAACTCAGTTCACTGATTAGGGGTGGGGGGAAAATCGATTCTTAGATGCATCGCGATGCGGACATGGATGATTCTGAATTGATTCACAAATGTCAAAAATCGATTTTCTAAATTTTAATTTATAACGTAATGTTGGCGGAACGCAATAGGCGGAACGTGGAAGTGCGGCGCCCGGACACTTTTTTTGTTATGTGACATGCACATAACAAAAACACAACTGGATGAGCGAGAAATCCAACCGGTACCCTCTGCATTAAAAGCTAGGTTAGGTCAGGAGTCGACAACCCAAATGTTATGAAGAGCCATTTTCTCCTTTCAACAAAAGCCACAACATTTTTAAGTCTCAGTATATGCTGATGTCCTAGCACAGGCTGAAAAATCGTAAAGAAAACGCAGAATTACTTTGCTCTGCTTTAAGCTTTAGCTATAGCCGCTTTCCTCCAAATCTCCGCCAAAAAACTTTTCCGTAAAATGTCTCTCAACGTTCGACTGTTTCACGAGGCTGAAGTCAGCTCATTTCGCGTGCTTCTTGTTCGAATTTTCCCATTCCACCTTAAATTCTGCCTGAGGCGCTAGAACGTAAATGCGGCACCATTTAAGGTGGACCGGGAAAATTCAAAAGAGAAGCTGACTTAATCTTCAACTTTTTAGTGTTTGACAGTCTCTCATTGCAGGTTTAACGTTCCAGGAAACCAACTGCGTTGCTTATAAGCGCGAGTAAGTCCATTCATCTCCGAATGTTCATATTAAATCTCTCTCTTTGCCTTTTCATTAGCTACTAGCAAGGCGAGACTGCGTTGCTGTATGACCTGCAGTCCTCAGTCGCTGAGAACCAGGGCTTTCTCACTGTTGCACACATCCAGTCTCAAACATATTTTACTGACGCAGCGATCCCCCCACTCTCTACAACAAGACCAAAACCGAAGTTACCCCAAAAAAAAAAAAATCACTAAAGAAAACTGGTAGGACGGCTGTAACGTGCTGCGTGGGCCATCTATTGCCATTGGATCTTAACTGCCATTGGAACCGTAACTGCATTTTATCACAGATGAGTGGCAGCCTGCATCTTATGTGCTCCAAACAAGAGCACTGAATGAGAGCATTCTAATTCACTTGCCACATCACTTCCATTTGTTTAATTAATAAGATATTGAAGTAAATTCATTATGAATCATTACAAATACAGTGAGAACATAGAAATCCTGTATAGAAAAAAGATGCATCAAGATGCATTGATAATCGTTTTATAATCGCATCGCAGCCCTCTGAATCTTAATCGAATCGTGAGGTGCCTAGAGACACCCACCCCTTTCACTGATTCACTAAAGGTTCACTGATTGTTTTGGATAACAGATATTTTTTCTATATTTGTGTCATAAACATGATGGTGCCAGTTAGCTTCTCTGCAGTGTAGCATTTCACATCAAACCAATGTAAAATGACGTTTTACATCATAGCAGTTGAATTATGCAGAAATTTTGAAAAGTTGGTGGAATTTGTCTTTTTAATGTAGTTTAATGTAAATTGTGAATGTGGAAATTTATTGTTTTTCTATTCAACTTCAGAAGACTCCAGTCCTAAAAGAGCTCAAGACAGCAAATCCAAAGTGTCAGATAATTTGAAGCCTGCAAGGAGCAGCCAAGAGAGCAACGGAGAGAGGAAGCAAAAGCCACATTCTGGTCTCTCAAGATGGCTGTCGGCTGTATCAAGCAAATCCACTCAAAAAACACAAAATGCCTCTACTAGGTCAACATCCACAGAAACAAAAACAGTCAGTCATAATTTTAAGAGAGAAAAAGCAGATAAGGTAGAGCAAGAGCAAAGCAGCGATTCAGATGATGAAGAAGAGCTTGAGAGCGAAGCTGGGAGTGTTTCTGATGACTTTGATTCGGACAGCGAAGACGATAGCATTGATGATCGTATCAAGCACCAGATAGTACAGTTTCTCCAGGAGGCTTCTTTAGATGAACTGACTTTGATATCTGGTTGTTCATTGAAGAAAGCCCAGAAGATAATCTTACTGAGGCCATTTAACACATGGGAAGATGTGGTAAGGACTCCATGTACTCTCACCTTGTGTTTATTTTTCATACAGAATTGTGTAACTTAATCCGTTCTGAGTTTTTTTCTGTTTTCTTCAGTCTCACCACTTGTAAATACTTGAAAAATTGAAATTTTGTTTTGAGTTTATGCCACTAGTCTTGTAAATTGATGCGAAACTAAGGAAGCAGACCTTCTTAAAAGGTTTTTGCAGGTGGGTTAGTGTACCATTAGTTTTATCTTTCTGTAAATCTAGACACTGTATAAAGTGTCTACGGTGTGTCTAGATCACTGTCTTTTGCCCTACATGTGAACTCAGCATAAATAGAAAGACGTTGCCTTTTTATTCTATTATATATATGTAGTGACATGACAAGATAACTTGTTTACTTTAGTCAAACAGTTCCTTGCCTTTAATCAGTTGTTGCTTTTTTCCTCTAAAGGGAGGTCTGTGCTTCTACATTTCTGGCAGATTTTAGGTCTTGGAGTTTCATAGCAGTGTCATCACTTACACTAATGAGTTTGAAAAGCTGGAGGTTAACAGTTTACTTCTGATATGAAACACTACAACAAGATTGACATTCATTGACAATGAAATGACTTGCCTTGGCGTTTGTGTTTGCCTGCCTTTATGCACTTCCCCAGAATGAGCAGTTCTGTAAGGATAACAGCTTGTCTATGGAGCTGGTGCACGGCTGTAAAATGGTGCTGAAAGAAAGGCAGGTGCTGAAGCAGCTCATGAGCAGGTGTGAAAGCATTTCCAGGAAGATGACCAAAGATGTCACCCAGGTCATCAAGAATGGCATGGGCTCTATGAAGCAACCAGCCATCCTCAACAGCAAGTAAGGAAGAAATTTCTTACAGACATTATGAAATTATTTCCTGAGATTAGGTTTCAAATTTCTTATTTGTATTACCTACACATGCAGCATAATTACATGAAAGGCAACAGTTTGTTTCCAGATATGTTTTGAGTTTGGGATTATCTGTAATTATCTTTTGTGTTCTTTCAGATTCAAATTACAGCCGTACCAATTGATAGGCTTGAAATGGCTTATTCTTCTTCACCAGCACAAGCTCAGTGGAATCCTGGCTGATGAAATGGTGAGTGTCGTTCTTTCTCCTTTGTGAGTACTGACTTCTTACTTTGCATATCATTTATGCATTCTAGTGAGTACATGCAATGTTTACATGTTGGGTTTGGCATATTCATGTTTTCTCTTATCTGTGCTCAAATTCAAAGACAGAAGGGCAAGTAATCAGTGTAATGAGTAATCAGTTCTCCAGGCATATGGCTGCTCCCTGGTTTGGCGAGGGTCTGGATTTATATTATACACACACGTATGTGCCAGACCCTCGCCAAACCAGGGAGCAGCCATATGCCTGGAGAACTGATTACTCATTTTACCAGAATATTTTGAAAATTCTTTTCACTCATGCATTTTCTATTTTGCCGTCAGGGATTGGGAAAGACAATTCAGGCAATTTCTTTCCTAGCTTATCTCTATCAAAAGGGGATTAAGGGCCCTCATCTTATTACCGTACCTTCTTCCACAGTAGGTAAGGCAAGAAGTTCTGGGAAACCCATAAAGGAATTGCATCACGTTAAATTTTTTCCCTTTTTTGCATACCGTTTTGAATTGAACTTATCTCGCCCCTACAGATAACTGGGTAAGAGAGCTAAGGCTGTGGTGCCCAAGTCTGACGGTAATTGTTTACTATGGTGAGTAAATCGCGGTCATTCTATATTCTGGTGTTGCTTTGGTGTGATTTTAGTTTTCAGGCAGTTGTAAACTTGGGCATTCTGCACTATGAAAGGCTTTGTGAAAAAGTTTCACAATAGTGTTCATAAATGTAGTGTTTTGTTTTTTTTGTTTTTTTTTGCCCAAAAGATGAACTGTGATAAACTTCATAGCTTGTAACTTATGTATTCTTGCAGGCTCTGTGGAGGACCGTAAATACCTCCGGCATGACATTCTCAGCAATCAAGTGGAATTCAATGTCATAGTGTCTACGTAAGGGTTTTTTGGGTTTTGTTTGTTTGTTTGTTTGTTTTAAATATCATTTGCTGCATCCAAGATTGAGGCTTCAAATACTTTTGTGCTTCTCAGTGATGTTACATGCCACATTACAATGTTGAGGAGGTACTAATGTTTATATTTCTTTTACTTTTGTAAGATTTTGCTTTTATGTTCCGTTGCAGGTATAACCTCACCATAGGGAATGAAAATGACCGCAGTCTCTTCCGCAAGTTGAAACTGAAATATGCTGTGTTTGATGAGGGCCACATGCTGAAGAACATGAACTCTCTGCGCTACCGCCATCTCATGGCCATTAATGTTGGTGCACTCTTATTAAATGCTAGACAATAGTGATGTAATGTGTTCAGTCAAGAATGTTTGTTTTTATCTGCTCAGATTCTTCAATTTCAGTGAGAAATCGTTTATTTGTCTGTAGGCTGAACACCGATTGCTTCTGACTGGAACTCCTCTACAGAACAACTTGCTAGAACTAATATCTCTGCTCAACTTCATCATGCCTTCCATGTTCTCCAGCAGCACCTCCCAAATCTCCAAGATGTTCTCCACGGTAAGGAGACGAGCAATTAGAAACGGGGAAATTTCACAGGTTTAGTGAAGCAGCTGTGTTCTCAAGCATGTGTGGTTATTCTCAGAAACATGACAAATACTTGGACCCAAATTTACTAAAACTAAATTAGTAAATTTTTATAGATTTATAATTTCTAAAATACTTAGTTACGCATGGTTGAACAATCAGAAATAAACCTGAACAATGAAAATGATCTTAAATAGTTTGTTTAATAGCATTTTCCAATTTAAGTGACCGAATTGTCATTACCTAATTTTTTTTTTTTTGCACAACTTGTTTTTACAGTCTGTATACTTTTGTCAGACTAAGTATTTTAAACCTAATCATTACAATATGTTTTGCAAAATATAGTGTTAATTTTATTTCATTAATATTATACATTGCCAGTCGTTGAAGGTTTTAACTTGTGACACAACATTTTGCCAGAACTCTTTAAAGTAAAGAGATTCAACAGTTAAAAGTAATACAAAGTCATTTTGTTTAATCAATGATCAGTAATGAGAATTAGGGTTAAAAATGCCTCATTATCGTTTAAACTTTTTGTGTGGGGCAGGTAGAGTTCCATTTGATCTATAAATTATATGAAATGTTGTTTATTTTTGTGGTGCTTATGACACTCAAATATTGGCTATGCTCTCATACCTGAACATGTTTTAAGGTGATTTTAAGAGATTGGCCCTTTGGAGAGCCATTATTGTGGTTTGTGAGAGGAAGAAACTTTGCTTCCATGACATGGGTTACATGAAATGGAAAGTATAATTAACTTCCCGTATTACTGTAAATGGTAAGAGAATTTGAGAATTTCAATACTGAATTAAGTATGTGAAAGACATTTATTTTGGAGATGAAAAAGGGAAAGTTAAAAATTGGTATAGCTAATAGCTTATAGAACACAAGAACATATTAGTAGTAAACTGCTGTTTGTTTTCTGCTGTTTTTGGACTGTACCAGGTGTTTGACATGCTCACCTTTTTCAGGGATGCTTACTCTGCTGAACCTCTGCCCTATTAAGTCACTATTTAACGTGAATTGTTTGATGTCTTTGGATAAGGATTAATGAAAAATGAATATAGGACTAATTTATTGAATTTTTAACAACTGCACTGTAATGTCGCTATAGATATATTTGTACTTTGATATACTTTGTATTACATTCTTATTTTTAATAATATAAATGCAAATTGCCTCTTTAGCTAGCCTAGAAATGTCTGCAGTCACACTTCTATGATTTTAGCTATGTTGTGACTGATTCAGATTTCTTTTGAAGACGTTCATAATCTTTTTTGATTTCCTTTAGAGCATGAATTTAATAGGCATTATGAATGTGTTTTTAACAAGTCTAAGGAGTGTGAGGGTTTATTTTGCCAGGAAAAAGCTCAATTATAATGCTAACTTGCAGCATTGATTTATTTTACATTCTAGAAACATGCCCACATGTTTTATTGTGTAGAAAACACCTTTTTTTTTTTTTGTAAAATTTTCACCAAATAAATAATACATCAGTCATGTTAATGTTTTTCTAACTATGTTTCGTGATGCCCTTCTCCATAGAAATCATCAGAAGAGGAGAGTACTTTCCATAAGGAGAGAATTGCTCAAGCCAAGCTCATTATGAAGCCCTTCATACTGAGACGAGTCAAGAGTGAGGTATTGATTGCCAAAATCTCAGAGGAATCTATATTAGAAAGAATGAGGGGAAACTGTACAAGCTTTCATGTTAGATCCCATGATAAATCTAATGAGTAGATGTTCACATTTACAAAGTGACTTTCATCTTTGAAAGTGTTCTGTATGAAATATATTATGTTTGAGAGACAGTCTTCCTAATGTCCATACAGGTGCTGAAGCAACTACCACCCAAAGTGGAGAAGATAGAAATGTGTCCCATGAGTGATGCTCAGCAGCAGCTCTATGATAAACTCTTCAGTAGGCTCAAGAAGACTGTCAGTGGGGAGAGTATGTATTCAAATTGTGCATGCAGAAGTGTTTAGATATTTGTGACACACGTTTTTGGTTTGTAGACACCCCTTTTTAGTATGCAGTGTCCTGGCAAGGTCGGGAGTCATATTTTTGACATCACTCTTCTAACCTGTCTGAGTTAAAATAGACCAGACCAGGCCCTGCCACCCTTTTGCATGTCTGTCTGTTCATTTTTCTCCCTTGTCGTTTGTGCACCTTAAGAACGTGAGCTCAGTAACGTTATGATGCAGCTGAGGAAAATGGCCAACCACCCACTCCTGCATCGGCAGTACTACACCACTGAGAAACTTGCTGCCATGAGTCGAGCCATGCTGAAGGTCAGGACAGGGCTATTGCTGTGGATTATTTAGGATATTTGTGTAGTTAGAGACAATGTGCAGTAATGTATGTTACTTTGGGGGTAAAGAATTGGTTAAATGACAAAATAATACTAAGCTATTTTTGTCTGTTCTTCTCACCTGGGGTACTAATAAAGCTAAAATTAAACTCTTATTAGTCAAATGAGGAGGTTTGGCTGCTGTTTTGCATAACCTTTATGCTTGCCAAGTGTGTAGTGCACAGACTCAATCTCAACATTTCGTCAAGTTGCTGTTTTGATACTAAGTAATCTTGTTTTTCATCAGGAACCAACACATTTTGATGCAGATCCCGCATTGATCCAGGAAGACATGGAGGTCATGTCAGATTTTGAGCTGCATAACCTGTGTAAAGAATACACCTCCATCAGTAGGTTCCAACTGGAAAAGAAGCTCCTCCTAGACTCTGGAAAGTTCGCTTTGCTCACCAAACTATTGGCCAAGCTCAAAGAAAAGGTAATAAGATGCTTTAAGATTTGGCCTTAGCCAGTTTAGTGAATGTTATTTGGTCTCACTCTTGAACAGTATACTGCCTAACTTGCATAATGTTCAGGGTGACAGGGTGGTGCTCTTCAGCCAGTTTACTATGATGCTGGATATTGTGGAGATTCTGCTGAAACACCTTGGCCATGAGTATGTTCGATTGGATGGCTCAACACCTATGGCAGAAAGGTTAGCATGTATATTGCTTACCTCATCAGTATGCTGGGCTCATTCATAGTGCTCTTCACAGCGGTCTCTTGAGGTGTTGATGATTGACATCTTATTTGTTCTCTCTCTCCTAGAATTGGCCTTATAGACAAATACAACACAGACCCTGAGATATTTGTCTTTCTTCTTTCGACTCGTGCTGGTGGCCAAGGAATAAACCTTGCCTCTGCTAACACAGTGATCCTTCATGATATTGATTGCAATCCTTTCAATGACAAGCAAGCAGAAGACCGTTGTCATCGAATGGGGCAGACCAGGTCAGTATAGTAGCAGTGTGAAACAGGTAAAGGCCCAGGCAAAGAGGTTTCTTTCTAGCCCTATACTAAGACATCTCTCTCTGTCAAGCAAAAAAATCTCAGGGTTGCAAGACATGTTGCAAAGTCTTCGCTCAGTTTCAATCAGTTATTAATTCTGTCTTAAGTTTAAATGTCATGGAAAACAACTTAAATGTGGATCCCGAGCAGTGGAATTAAGAGACAAAGTCTGAAATAAATTTGTTGTATGTAGCAATGCTTTTATATGTATGTTTTCAAGCAGTGATTTTTTTTATTATTATTATTATTATTATTATTATATTTTATTTTTTTATTTTTTTTAAATTGTTGTCTTTCTGTAAGTAAGGAATTTAGAATTAAGGTCATTGTGGTCAGTTTCCCTGTAACTGCAGAAGAGGAACAGCTTTATTATTTGGTTAACTCTGTCCTTGGTGCCTAAATGAAGGCAATGACTCATGATTTGAAAAGGTTGAATAGTAGGAGGATCCATTTCGGAAGCACTTCTCATATGAGAGAAAAAAAAGCTTCCCCCCCCCCTATAAAATTTTACCTTCGTCAAGACAGATCTAAATGTATGTACATAGAGATGCATTTTACAGTGCTCTCTGCTAGAGAAACATCAGACTGCAAGTGATTTTCAAAGCCACGTCTGTGCGCTTTCCACATTAAAAATTAGTCATTTCCTGTCATTACAGTGGCGTTTTCATAGTTCATCTAACCACCAGGACACTTAATCTGTACAGAACATACTGCACACCCACCATAGACGAGGGTCAGAGAAATTTTCTCTTCAGGTTAGAATTAACCTAGCTGCTCTATGCTAACTTTGTTATTTCAGTCCGCATTAATTTTCTATTCATGTAAAGTAAATTAAGGAGAATTTGTGCAGTAAAGCTTCTTAGACACGAACCTCAGTTTCCCAACATATTTTTCAAGCTGTTTCGCCTTTTACACATCGCCATTGGGTTACTTGGACATCGACACTATCCAATTACATTGCCCTGTGCCCAAACCTAATTAGCACCAAACAGTCCTCTTGCTGGTTTGCCATTTTTGTCATGCCAGTTGCCCCTCCCTTCTCCACATATCCAGTCTTTTGAAGACTTAAACAATCAACACATTTTAATTATTTTTTCAGTTTACATTTATACATTAATTTTTCATTTGGTTTTTACCATGTCTCAATTATGTTACAATCAAGTAAAGAAGGAAAAACATCTCTGACTTCAGCTTTGTGTTTGACACTGCTACATGAACCCACACAGAAATGGGCAAGTTACCTGTTGAGTCATGAGGATTGTATTTCGCAAAACAGGATTTTTCATAATTGGTAACAAAAGCCAAGCCTGGTAAATAGTGGCAAGGGACATGGCTGTTAGACAGACCTCTTTTTTTGGCTCTTATTCGACAAACTGTAAATGCTGTTTTTTGACATTTCTGTCTGGTTAGCCTTTAACTGTTAAGCCTAGTTTTCAGAATAATGCCTAAGCAGATGAAGAGTTGTTAATATGATGTGTGCTTGCAGGACTGTACAGGTTATCAAACTGGTTAGCAAAGACTCCATAGAGGCCTGCATGCTTCGTGTAGGACAGGAAAAGCTCAAACTTGAACAAGACATGACTACTGATGAAGGTGAGGATAAGCGATAGGTCAACAAATACACATTTTTTTTTTTACATTTGCTGTACTGAATAGCTCACGTTCGTTCACTGCTTCAGTGTGTAGCAATTCTAAATCTTTTTCTTTCCTTACAGGTGATGAGGGCACCATGTCTGAGGATATGGCAGAGCTGCTAAAGGTATCGCTGGGTCTTTGACACATTAAACCTAAGGATTCCAGTGTGTTGACTGTCCTGTCTCAGTACAACGTTCTCATTCTACTGATCTGAAGAGTGGTTAGTACAAATATGAGCAAGACAGCTAATAGGCAGACTGACCAACCCGGTAACTGCTTACTGTTGGGAATGTTGATATTTTACTTTGAATCAGTGTTGAACTACGCACAACGTCTAGACAAAAAAAAAAAAGCTGAAATGGGGAGTAACCAGCAGCTGTGACGCTCTAGACTTCACAGAAAAACGTTTTACTCCATGGACTGATTTTGTGTGGGTACTGTAATGTTTACCTCATGTTTCATATCTTAAATTCAGCTCAGGCTGAAAGTACAAGACTGCCAGGCTGAATCCAAATCCCTGATTCACATAGTGGACATGGGGATTTGTGCCACCTCATTTGTCTTTTTGATGAACTGTAGATATGTTCTTGTTGTATTTATATAAACCTGTCCCTGTCAAATAAAGACGTTTTATAGCCTTAATTATGAGTTGCTTCCTTGACTAAGGGGTAAGTCTAAATTTATGCAGTATTATGTTGCGTAAGCAACATTATAATACTGTGTATATACAATATATGCAATAAATATGGACCCTGAATTAATTAATTCAGAAATATTGCTCAAAACAAGCAGTTATCATGTAGCCTTGATGCCTTAAAGGAAAAAGATGTAGATAATAAACAGACTGAAACTAATGTATTGCCTTTCTGTGTTCATAGTCATTTGCTGTTAAAAAGCTGTGTTGATTAGTAGAAAACAGTTGGAGGAAAAAAATTGTATAACAATGCATATTACAAGTAAAAGTATTATCAGCTCCCTCAGGAGATTGTGAGCATATAAGTGACAGATTTACAGAAATGTATTCAAGATATCTCCATTATTTCTAAAAATATTTTGCATTTTGAAGCAAGAGCACTGTAAACTAATGAAAATGCCTGATGGAAGCACTTATGGTTTTGGAGAGTATCTTCCACACTTATGGCCAGTCAGGTGAGCATCACACATGGCGCTGTAGGTGAAGTAAAAAACTCCTTTCTTTAGTTTACAGCTGTGTGAGTGAATCCCTCGTTCCGGATGGACCACACATCTTCCAACCAGATCATTGTAAAAGACATCACTGTCCCACACTTCAAATATTAACTCATGGCCGAACTCTATTGAACCAAAATTATAACTAATGTTCCATTCTGGGTTGTTGTCATCCATCACGACTTCAGTCTCTTCATACATGTTATTGTACCATACTTTCACGTACCCGTCTGTACGAGTGAAGAGGTCTGCCTTTAGGCCTGCAGCTCGCTGCACTGCCACTCTCAAGGTGCCACGCCCTGCTCTGAGAGGACAGCAGTGGTGGTCCAGGTTTGGCGCTGGGGTGCAATCTTGGTTCTGCTTCTCCACAGGAAGCATGTTCTCTTCAATGTATTCAGTCACTGCTCTCCTCAGACTGGCACTCAGCTCTGAGTCAGTTACCAGGTGATGGAGCGGAAAAATAGCATATGAAATGACATCTGGGTTCTCATGCAAGCTGTCCATCCAGCTTATGTATGCCTCAGATGGACTTTGATGGAGCACAAGGTCTGGAAAGTATTTTTCACCACCCAAGACCTCAATGTTGTGTGTCATGAAGCCCTGGTAGAAACCCATGTTCATGTTATCCTTGAGGATTTCTGAGCATTTAATAGAAAGAGATGCATTTGCAGGAACAAACCCTAGAGTCATTTTTAACTCAAAGTTCAGGCATTTCTTTATCTCTGACTCTGAGAAGCCTTTTAAAGTTGCAAGGCAGGTTCGAAAAGCCGTGACTCGTCTCACACGTCCCCCTAGATGGACGTGACGGATATAGTGCGTGCCATATGTGTCAATAGTCCTGCGGTACAGGGATTTTGTTTTCTCATCATAATGTCTAGGTAGTCGAAGTACATGCTTGGAGAATTCCGCACTCAGCTCTGGGTGATCCGTTACCCTGTAACTGGGGAGAAAAAGGAAAACCCAATTGTTCAGCTGTCTCAGACATTGGTACCTAAATATAGCTTGTGAATCATCTGTTTGTCAGGAAAACATCTGTTCATGTACAATGATGTTTGGAGAAAGAATGTTGGTTTTCAATCATAAGTTAAAATGTCCAAATGGAGTGTAGAGATTGATATGACTATTTCAAAAATTTATTGTTAGCTATTTGAATTTATTGTGCAGTACAGTGCAAAAATTAAAGATTACCCTTCATTTATTTTCCAGTCAAACTCTCCCAGAAAGAAGCAAATTGGCAAATCAAAGAAACTGTTCTCGGAACAATGGGCCTCATTCATCAGCTGTTCCTAAGAAGAAATTCTTTCTTAATACCCACTTAGTTTTCATGAATATTCTGACATTCATCCATATTTTCTTATTTGGTATTTGTTCTTAGGTAAGAACAGCATCTACACACACTCAA
Source organism: Colossoma macropomum (assembly GCF_904425465.1). Classification (NCBI taxonomy): domain Eukaryota; kingdom Metazoa; phylum Chordata; class Actinopteri; order Characiformes; family Serrasalmidae; genus Colossoma; species Colossoma macropomum. Next base: position 10,178,084 of record NW_023494793.1, on the reverse strand, counting down.
GAGCACAAAGTTACGAACAGTTCTGCGGTTTAAGAACACATCATGAGTCTGATGTAAAATTTTTCTTAGGACCTTTCTCAAGAACAAATTAAAGAAGAAACATAGGAGGAAATTGGTGAATGAGGCCCAATGGACTACCCACCCCCGAGTCCAGATCTCAACATCACTGAATGTGTTTGTGATTACATGGATTGTTAAAAGCAGAAAATGCAACCAACTTCAAAGACTGAACTTTTGTGGTGTGAAAAAAAATCTCTGTAGTGCAGATGTCCTTAGAAAAACTGTAAGCAAGAAAATGGAAGCTGTAATGAAGGCAAACCATGGACATATTAAATACTGCATTTTTTTAAAAGTTTGAGTTATTTTAGCTTTAGTTATTGAGGCATCTGTGTAATTTGCTATTAAACGTTTTTGTAATTTTTTTCCTTCAAATGCTTCAAAATTAACTTGGCTATTCTGATGCAAAATTAATAAATGAAGCGTGGTCTTTTCTGATTACTGTACCTCTGTTTTTTGTTTTTTTTTTGGCCTGGCTAAGGAGTCATGTGCCAAATACTACACAAACAGGAAATTTGAAACCAAGTCATCTGCACTTACCTGTAATATATGCAGTTGATCTCATGAAGGGCAAAGGTCGCCTTATCCATCATGTGCCGTGATTGAGCAAACTTGGCTATATCTGAATGACTTCCTCCTAAGATCACCTTGCCCAGATCATCAAGGCTCAGGTCCATTGCCCAGTTATTGTTGATTAGTGATGTTGAGCTCTTGATGAGGGTGTCAATAGAATGGTGAAGAGTGCTCGATAGCTGTTTGTTGCAGCGACTAAAAGGACGCCAGTCCAGCACCGCTGAGGGCAGTTTCTGCACCTGCCCTCCCCGGAAGCGGTTCTCGCATACCGTGCAGGTGTGATTGTCAACCATGTGGGATTTAACATTTAGCACATAGGCACCTTTGCGGCGCATCCGGACCACGTCAAAGCCCTCTCCTGCCAGGTTATAGCCAGGCACAAAGGGTGCTTTCTCACATTCTGACCATGTTCCTGTACGGCATCCCGAGTTCCTGTGCCACGTGGTCAGGATTATGGTGATGCATAGTAACGGGTGGAGACCAGTGCATCGCTGCAGACCCATGATTGCTTCTGAAGAGAGATAATATAAGGTTGACATAAGTGAGGTCATTGCCTGTATTACAAAATGGTTTATTCCAAGTTATTGCTTATTCCAGATTATAGTTATAATTATGTGGTCAGAGTTATAGCTGTAATTACGTCTTATTGAGATTCAAAGCAAACATAAATGTTCAGAGGGAAGCTACAATATATTTCAAACTGTTTAAAAAAAAACACAGTTTGAGTTATTTTTCTGGATTAAACTCTCAGAATAGGTAAAGACTACCTGATGACTGACTGCTTAAATACCACTTCACCCTGTTATGCTGTTATTTCAAACAAGGTCAATCCAGCATGCCTACAGCTGCCAAAAAATGCAAAGGCTTTGTAGCATACAAATGTCTATATATACGAAGTCTGCAGTGCCTAAAACTGTTGTCACCTCAGGCAGTCTTAACCACAGGCTGGCTTTAGTTCTGTTCATGCAGTGCAGCTACAAAAAATAAAAAAACATTTCAAAAATATAGATTTTCAGCACTGACACACACCCACTTACCGTTATGCTTGGTTTTGGCCTTTGTTCAAGAATCGCTACAGCAATTCTTCTGTGAAAGGTTGAGGCATTTGAAGCAAGCAGAGTATTCCTTTCCGGCCGCTTTTTCCAGACAGATTTTGTCCGCTGAGTGGTTTTGTTTTGATATCCAGTGCCTCCCAGCTGTGGAGTGGGGGAGGGTGCTCATGGGACTTTTCGAGGCAATGGAGGGTGTGCAGGATGGACAGAGGCAGGATTATGTAGAGGGAGGAGGCTTGTTGAGATCATATCCTTTTATGTGGCATTTCAACATGCAAGAAATGTTTAAGCTGAGATTTAATGTCCTGTAATTTTTTAAATGCTCTTATACACTGTAAAAATGGTTTGTCAGTTCAAGCTAAAAAAGCTTCATGTGGCACAAGTGGTAATTTAACCCTCTCTCCCCACCGAAGTGCCTGAATGATACAATGCAAATCAAATAGGTCAGATGAATAAAAGCAATATTTTACATCAACTCAAACCTCACAAATTCTTAATCTGTTAATTTAAGACACAGTGCAGTTGTGCTGTGTGGGTGCAGTTGTATCAGACTCCTGAAGTCTGCAAAAATCTGTGAATCTTTTAGAAATGTAAAAAAATTGTAATTTGTCAAGTTTTAGAAATTAAAATTTTTTCAAAATTAATATTTTTAAAATAAAAAAAACTACAGTTTAAGTTGTTCAAAGATTATTTTTAAAAAGGTAAAATGTTAAAATAGATGTCCGTGATAATGCCAGGTGGTGTGACAATTTATTCTACCTAAATCTATTTGTAAAACCCTTTAACAGTACAGACCAGAAAATCATATCTCTGAACCATCTTGGTATAAATGTCACTAAAATGTGCACTTTTCTTGTTCATGCTTCTCACCATCTAAACAGTACAGTAAAATATAAACTGCTGAATTACACTTGCTTTGCATTTCATAAAGCTTTGATTCATCAATTTGCAATTCATTCTTGAACAAGTTAAGAGTATTTAACACTTGAAGCTCAAATAGGAATTAGGAGTAGTGTAAATTGGGGTAATGTAACAAAAATATTTTTCAAAAATGAATATGGAAAAAAGTCAGCCTCTAACATAAAATCTTGCTCTCTTTAAATAGAATAAACGGATATACCAGCAACAGAAAAATCACCAATGTTTACTCAGAAAAGAAAAAAATTGTGCAGATAAACAGAATGTATTTAACTGTAGGTATAGTGATTGTGTACTTACATATGTATTTAAGTTTTCATTGAAAATGCTATAAAGATTATGCAGTAACATTGTGCTAATGCAAATCTACCAAATGTATTTAAATCAGTTTTTAGAATAAAAACAGCTCAGTGTTACAGCTGGGTGGAGAATAGTCCAAACAAAAATATCAAGCCAACAGCATTCTGTGACCACTGATGAAGGACTAGAGTAGGGTTTCTCAACCAGTGGGCTGTGAAGCACCCTCTAGTGGGCCTGTACTCAAGCAGAGGCAGCAGTTTGTACTAGGCCAGTAACGTCACTTTGTCATAAAAAGAGGGAAATGCTGCAGTAGCAGGCTGAACAAACGTTGTCAGTCTAAGATAACGCAGCCACGAGCTAGTATTAGTTCCTCAGGGTGTTTTCGTCTACCTTGTTTGGTAAGGACCTATCACATTTTCTTTAGTTCACTTCGTTTTGACATGTAAATTTTCCACCCATGTTCTGGTCTGCAACAAACGTCTAAACAGCCTCAGCAAAAAACGCAGGTCATGGTCCACTTCCAAACAAACCCTCGTTCAGTTTACTTCTGATGGAAATGCATTCTGTGATCAAACAAGGAAATTCATTAATAAGGCTTGCTTTCCTCCTCTTCTAACACTGCCAGTATAATCTGCCTATTTTAATGTCTGACTTATTACAGACTCTCATTTGCTGCAGCTGTTAAAATAGGACAGATGAGCCTTAAAATGACAGCAGAGATGTTTTGCAAGTTATATTACAGTTTTTAACATAACTGTAATTTTAGTTTCTGTGATTGATCCAGTCTGATCTTTTTCAGACCCTAATTCTCAGGTTTTCAGTGTCAGCGCTTAAGAAAACCAAAATCCCATTTAATAAATTCATTCTAGATTTCCTATGGGCCGCAGTTCTTTGTATGTATAAACAGGTGGGCCTTGGGGTGGAAAAAGGTTGAGAACCCCTGGACTAGAGGATGACCAACACAAACTGCAGAATCAGATGAGCTCCTGTCTCTGACTTTACATCTACAAGGTGGACCAACAAGGTAGGAGTGTCTAATAGAGTGGATAGTGTATAGACACTGCTGTGTCTGATCCATTCTTATCAGTACAACACACGTTAACACACAACCACCAAGTCAGTGTTGAGAATGATCCACCACCCAAATAATATTTGCTCACTGGTGGTCTTGTAGGGGTCCTGACCATTGAAGACCAGGGGTACAACAAATTATACAGAGCAACAGATGGACTACAGTCTGTAACTGTAGAACTATACAGTGCACTTATAAGGTAAATAGACCGCATAAAATGGACAAAGAGTGTAGATACAACGTAGGTGATGCAGAATGGCAATTGCAGAAAACGCTACAGCATATTCAGAAAATAGTACAGCAAATCAGAAAACACTACATTAGGTCAAGATAGAAATAGACTTTACAAATCAAATAGATTTTACCTTGAAGTAGGTCAGAGCAGTCTTGAGTGACCGTGGTACAGAGTGAGTGAGTGAACCAAGCATTCTCTATTAATGCACATTGACTGCTTTTCACTGATCTTCAGGCTTCTTAATAGCTGGCTAATGATTCCTCTCATATTTGTTAAGGGTAGAATAAAATAAACACTACAGTAGACTGAGCTCTGCTTGGCTCCAGTTTTTCATAAAAACGGCCAAACACAGAAGGGATCAACTTCTGAACTCTTTCATGCACTGGAAAAACAAACTAACATTTTTTGTCTCAGTAATTCTGTTTCTTTTTAGTTAGTTTTGCAGTGCACATTATAGTTTAGATTTAGCTTTTGTGTTTTAGAAAACTAATGTTTATTTTTTCTTTCACAGTTAATGAGCACATTTTTTCATTTTAGTTTTTGTTTTAGTAATAGTTCTAGTTAACTATAATAACGTTGTAATGCTCTATTGTAAGTATTACTCATTAAATATTTTCTCTGTGTTGCCTTGTAACTCGCTTGCTCATGTTTAGCAGGCTGTGAATTCACCACAAGGGGGAGATATTAGCACTCAATTAGCATTTGATTGCATTTGAACTCTTATGGATGCTGTTTACTGACATGGGAAACATTAATTCAGTAAAGAAATAAAGTCCCAGGGGTCTTATGCAAAATTAGACCTTCCTATCAAACACTGTGTGTCCTTGTTATAATTTCTAAAGTAAAACATTTGCCCATTCTTATACTCTACACATAACATTATATCTATCTTATATATAACTTATTTCTATTAACCAACTCATCCTTTACTTTATGTTTACAGACGCATGATTAATGACATTTTTCTTTTGTCAAAGTAAAGAAATTTAGTCTAATCAATTTCCAGGCTCTGATCAATGCCTTATAACTTTTTGTACAGCACTCTTAAAAACAAACTTTACAAAGTGCTTTACAAAACAATGCAAACCCTTTTGCACCTGTCTCAACACTTTGACAGACACTTTGCACATTAATGACACTTTCTGTAGTTAAAGTAAAGCAGTATATTTCTACACTTGTCTTAACACTCTATGAGAAACAGTATTGTATCGTTCATTGTTGACAGTTCTTACACAGTTCATTCTCAGTAATATTGTAAAGATAAGCAGGTGACAGTATCACACATTATACTGATACATATCACTAGAAGAGGCTCTGCACAAATAATGAGCTGTAAACTGCTGTCACATCCTGTGCATTTCTGAGTAGAATTCAAACCATGTCCTCCACACACAGAACTAGAGAAGACGCCTTTCTCTGTTAGTGAAGCTAGTTTTACCAAACAACTGAGAGTATTGTGTGAGTGTTGTTCAAAATAAAAGCCCTTTGGTCACAAAAGAAACAAAGTATTTGGATATTACAGCAGTAGATTGTAAATAAAAAATACATTGGGAAATGGTGGATTAAAAAAGTTAATATAAATTATTTTAATGTTTATCAAGGTTTTTTATCAAGGTTTGAAAACATGTTTAAGATAACACGTACACATGTAGTGTTTTGGATAATAGCAACTATGTGTTGAACTTACCCAGTAAGTCTTAATGGCCATCATATCTTTGATTTCATCTAGGTCTCAGTGGGATCACACTGTGACAGCATAGTGGGAGCCTGTGAAACTGGAGCTGCTCTGTGTATCTCTGATAAGACTACAGCTTATTTTGCCAAATGCAGTGACAGCATTTCAGTTTCCAAAATTGCATGGGTCGATTTAGTTCGAACTTTCAGCACTTGAAAAAAGCCATTACAACAGTTTGCTTATGTCTAATTTCTCATAATAGAATTGTTTCCCCAGGTAGCCCAGGTATGTCCTCTTTTCAGGTTTTATTTTTTTGTGCCATAAAAGCTAAATTGTCTGCTGAGTACAATTATTTGTGTGCCGCATTTTCAATTTTTTGTTTAGGCCCTCACAGGGTCACACGTCCTCTCTAATCCAAGTTCCATCTATCTGGAGCATAACTCATTTATAACTCTAAAGTCTCTAAAAATTCAGTAATATGTAACTTATATTTCTTGGTTTCTTAAGATTAAAGAATTACACTTTTTTTGTAGCAAAAGCTTACAGTAACAAAAGCATGATGTAGCTGAGTAGCTCGAATTGTTTTTTGCTTATAGTTCATTGAAATACATGGGAAAATCTTCTCTTTAACAGGGTTTGTGATAAGCATGCCTGCATCAGAAAATTAGTGTAATGCTTATTCTAAGTTATAATAACGTGGACTCCAAAAGGCCATAAATATCCAGAGGATACAGTGTGTGAAACGGATTTACAAGTGCAGATGTGTATTACCAGCTTGTATTCATTTTCTGGCTGTCTGGTTGTTTGCAGGTCTGATAAAGACTGGTTTGTACCAGTGACTGCTGTAGTACCACTTCTTCACCGCTGTGTTGTTTTCAAATGAGGTCAAACCGGCAAACCTTTTCTTTGCAGTGTGCTACATACAATGTCTGATAAGCAAAGTGCCTAGGAAATATTACCGCGTCAGGATGTCTTGACCACAAGCCTTGTTTGTGCAAAGCTGAACAAAAGATCTTCTCAAAAACAGAAGAGTGTGGGAGGGTGCTCACAAGACTTTAAGAAGCATGAGAAGCTGTGCATGAATAGAGGCCAATGCATTTTTCCACTAGAATACAGTGATTTTGAGAAGAGTTATGCAGGATGTTTGTACTGTAATTTTAAGAGATCCCACTTGGTAAGACTTGTAGCCTGGTAGACAATATGGTGTACCTACCCTAAAATAGTGGTTCCCAAACTGTGGTACTCCAGGGGTGTGTCAAAAATTCTGACATTAATCTTCATTTAATTTCATTGAATCAATTAGTTGCACAATTACACACTTCTCCGATATAAGTGACACAAAACGGCTTCCAGCACACGGCAGACTTGTGCTCTAATAGTTTGATATTTTACTTTTTTATCATAAAGAGCTGTATCAAAGTAGAAAGTGTTTCACTCCTGCCCCTTCTAAACGTTGTGCATCACTAAGAAAGTAACAACAGTGAAGTTAACCAAGTTTATTGTGCATTGTTGTGTGTATAAATGAAGTGTGTATCCTTTACTAACTGTTCTTAAGGCCAGTATGATGCTTGTTTGTCATGTACTCGAGTTAGTTACACTTTTACTGACGCGGTTCAGAGTGCAGTTTTAGTAAGTTATTTGTTTGTAGCTGCTGTGATCAACGCTTAGCTGTTAGCTTTTTGTTTACGTGTTTGTAGCGCTGTAAATTCTGAGCAGAGTATGTTTGCTACTGTGATGTATGCGATCCGTGGCTCGGATTAGTGAACACTTTGTAAGTCAAAGGTAATAAACATAGTAGTGGTTTTAAGGTGCAATTATTTTTTCTAACTAAAGGTCCAGAAGACATACCCTTGAGAGTACCACCCTAATGACAGTTTAATCATTATAGTAGCCTACAACACATCCTAAACATACATATACATTAAAGAGTTCAAAAAGTAGTGTTCTATTGTTACAAGCTTGACATTGTAACAATAGAAGAACCCTTTTGGTGCTGTATAGAACCATTTTCAGAAAGGTTCTGTATAGAACCATATAAAACTTATTCTGCGTCAATCTGAAGAACCATTTTACCATGCAAAGAACCACTGAATCATGAAATGGTTCTATATAGAACTCATGGTCCTAGATAAAACTGTTGCCTTTATAAAGAACCCTTAAAGAACCATCTGTTTTGAGAGTGTAGATAACCTGTACATTTAAGGTATATGGTATAATTATCATTCTAAAAAGTGTTCGCTACTCTCAAAACACAGTTTTTGTTTTGTAAAATAATTTGTTAGCCTGTTCATTTTACCTTACTTATTTACTTATCCGGCTGGACGAAAATTGTCAACCAACTTTAACTTGTCCCAGACAAGCCTTAATATTGAGGCTTGGGGAAGAACTTGATACTATTGTCAGGTTGTGTATTTTATTTTAATGTAAAGTGTATGTGGTGAAGGTTGAGCAGAATAGTTATCTCATATAGGTCATCTAAACTGTCTCTGTGTTCCCAATATGTCATTAAGATTTTTGTTATTTGATTAAGGTAATCAGTCATTTGTTTCAAAACTGTCATGGGATGGCAGTTAGATATTCTGTATATTTGGGGAGAAAGTCTTTGTATGATGCGTTGTATTCGCAGTAATTCTCATTGTTTTAAACTGTGTGTTTTTACTGGGTTTTGTCTATGGGTTTGGCACTGTGTGTTTTATAGATAGGAGAAAATGCCAGTGCTGTGTATGTCCTCCCTGTCAGGTAAATCTGGGCCAGAATCCGTCCTCTTCATTACCTGGTCAGGATTGTGCACCATCCTCTTGAATTTTGTTTTAGGTTGTGCTTTTAAGGAGTTTACATTCCATGTTCATTATGCTCTTTTCACATTTTTATCAGCAGCTTAGTTCATATTTGCAGTTCAATGCAGTGCTTTTTTTTTTACATGACTGACATGATTTATTTAACTGACGTTTTTTTCTGTAATATACTGAGATTGAACAACAGGTTAAATAAAATGCCAAGAGCACATAGAATACATATAGACGTTCAGTATAGTCATTTTGTGTATACATTTATTAAGAGAACATATCAAAAACAAAGTCACCATGTTTGGTCTAGCTGACGAAGGTCATGGCTGCTATGCGTCATGTTGGAAAGCGAAATCAGGATAATCCTTAACAGTGTACAGATGATTACACATATAAAGATTAAAAATGAAGAAAACAAAATGACAGACATTAAGGTAAGACAGTTGGAGTTGGGCTTTCAGTGCAGTGCTGACTTTTGCTCTGGTGAACGCTCTACATTAGTCTCATTAAGTGTTGTACTTTGAAATTTATTGTAGCCTCTGCCGGGTCCAGTAATCCTCCTCCTCACTTACACCACTAACACTGCTACTGCCACCACGACAGCCACCAAGGCTGTAACACCAAAGGCAGCACAAGCCTTTTTCCCAGATGACTGAGGGGAGTCTTCAAATATCTGGGACATTTTGCTGATGTCCTCAGGCTTTGCCACCCTCCACATTTTTGTACCATTGACTCTCACCCAGGCTCGATCACTTTCAGTCATCACAGCTAAAGTATTTGTGGCCATCATACTCATCACTGGAGGTCTTGTGAAAGGTGGCAGTTGGATGGGCAGTAACTTGCCTCTAGTGAAAACACCAGACTGAACACAGTACAGTATCTGGCATCCATCGCTTATGGCGGCAAGATGTTGACTGAACTGTGGTGGGCAGCGAGACTGGCTTCCTGCAAGTGAGTTGGTAGACTGGCAGCTAAAGAAACCTCCAAAAGGTACAGAGAATTTGGTTGCTGTTTCGTAGTCGCTGCTCAGACAGATCATAATGCCATTTGACAAAAATTTCTGAGGAAAGAAATTTGGAGGGCAAGATCTGGATTTGGTTATTGGGTTTTGTAAAGAAGGGCCATACAGACCTCCAAAGAGATATCCAGAGAACTCTGGAGTTACCACATTAGTGGAGCACCAGTAGGTGTCAATGCGTGCACGCCGAATATAGTACACATTTCCACAGATGTCTTTACAGCACTGAGACACCAACCAGCACGAATGACAATCCTTGCGACACTCATAGTTATTGTATGGTCTTTTCTGTGTTTCTGAGCGCAATAGGATAGCAGTGTATGGTTGCTGACAGGAATATGAGTCAGTGGCTGGGTTTTTCTCAGCGAGCTCCTGGCAGATTGCATCTCCGTCTGAAGTCAGGGGAGTGCACTGCTGGTAAACTCCACCAAAGCTAAGGTTGGTGCTGGGACCCTCACAGGAATTATCATCTACATTAGCTTGGAAATTAAAATTTTTAGAGTCTGGATTCACACATCCAGGGCGAGTGTTAATTGTGTAGTAGCGTTCTATGGCCTGACTCACAAACAGAGCTAGTTTATTCACTGTTGGAAGTGGGAGGTCTGGAAACAATGATGGATTGAGGAAATAGTGGAGTGGTAGTCCACTACGGTCAATAGCTACCAGATTGTTTAGTGTGCTCTCTTGCCATTTCTGTAGAGTGATACCACGATAAAATAAAGCCCCACCATGACTCAGTGTTATGGAGTATGTAATGTTACCCTGGTAGTTCCGAGTTTCAGATGTTTGAGGTTCCTTACTATCAGTTTTAAATTCAACTTTGCTAAAAAAGTTAGCACCAGCTGATGCTGAAACAGAAGACTCCGAGGACTGCATATCAGAAACATAAGAGGATTTTAAATAGTCCTCATTCACCAAAATAGAACCAGCATCAACACTTGTGATGACATGTGTTCCATAATCAAGTACCATTTTTTCTGACAGATAATTTGCTTGGCGAGTTTGGTTGCTCTCGATGGCCTCTGCAATTTTCTGTGCCTGATGGGCAAAGCGGGTGTCCAGAGTGAAATCAGGATAAGCCTTAACGGTGTACAGATGATTACGGACCTAAGAAAAAAAGGAGAAGGAATGTGGAATCATTAAATCTACTATGAGAAAGCAAATGTTACAAAGTAGATATGTTGCGTTTTCATAAAAGGAAGTTCCATCCAAAAATCTAAAAGTTTTAAGCTGCTACATGTACTACATTTCTGTGTGCGTTGTTTTTGGAATACAGTTGCTTTCCTTTTCAGGATTCTTATAAGAATCTAATTGTGTTCCCCTTATGTTGACAGTTTTTTATTTATTTCATCTTTTATAGAATTAAACCTAGATTAAGACACTAATAAAGAGGTGTAGAGTTTTGTGTTGTCAAATATGGCTCAAATGTTAAATAAAGGGGGTTCTGTGTTCCTATTAAGCCTACTCAGTTGTTTTATTTCAGAAAAAAAATTATATTTGATAAGCTTATGAACAACAAAAAACAATCTTATAAGAAAGATTTATAACGAACATTTAAACTGGAACATTTTTTTAATAAAATATTTCATGCATTTAATAAAACATTTCATGCATTTAAGCTAGGATTGTTTCCTCAACTAGTAAATATTTCTGTAAAAGGTTTGGCCTTTGTAGTTAGTGAGTCATCATTCTGCTGTACTAAACATGTTTGCATGCATCAGTGGTGCACTGTGTACCTAAGCAGATGCAACATGCATTGGAATATCCATTAAAATGTTGGCTGAATTCCGTTGCTAAAGACCATGCATTTTGCAGGTTTTTTATTTTGTATAAAGCCACAAATTAAAAAAGATTGTTTATTATGCTGACATTTTTTTGGTGCTGGAAATAATTTGTGAATATTGTGCCGTTCCGAAATATAATGATTCCACAAACATACTGTTAAGTCCAATACACAGTGGTTTAGCTTGAATGTTACTTTATTGAGTCTCACCTGTACCCGTGCTATGACAGAACTCTCTTTCACTTGATAGGTTTTCATGCGTTTGTTCTCAGTGGAGAACTTGGCGTTGATCACAGAGAAGAAGGACCCGTCTGCGTTAATGGAGCTTGAAGTGGAGCTTTTCTGTTCCAGCCATGAACTGATGATCTCCGAGTTCATCTCCACTCTGCTCATCTTCTGTGGGATGACGAAGACCTCGTCTGGGATGAGGTAGATGCCGTCCTCGGTGGTCTGGCACTGGGAATAGCTCATGTTCATCACTCGCCCCATATCAAGGTTACGCAAGTTGTCCCAGCCTCCCCCAGGGAGGACCTCCAATGCTGGTGAAGTAACATTTTTGCGGCACTCACGAAGTCCATTGCTAGGACGACTGAGTGGATAGAGATCACAGGTACGGATGAATGCAAGGAGACCCAACACAGATAGGCTTATTGAGCCCATGACTGCCAGGAAGGACTGCTCTGAGTCCAGTGTGTTAGGACTATACTCTCTTTCTCATGTTATTGGAGGCTGCCAGTGATCTCAGTCTCATAAGTTTCCAACCACTTCAATTTCAGTTTCACCTTAAAGTAGTATACATAGAAGTTGGTAAAAGCTTGAAACCACATCCTCTTCCTTTTGTTATAACTATGCATCTGAGAAAAAGCAAAGACTAGAAAACTGTTATCGGTTCTAATCTTCTATTTTTTGTTCTTCTACTGTGTTCTATTGTTTACAGTAGATGAAAGCATTACTAAAACATTTATAAACAGCTTTTTAAGCAAGTTAGATCAAAATCTTTTGATGTTTTTAAAATATATTAATGTTGTAAATTGCAGCAATATAATTACTGGCAAAATATCAGAGTAGTTTCATGATTTTATAGTAATAACAATTAACAGCTGAGGAAAAATGCATGGGTAAATTCAAGTCTTGGGTTTGTTCATTTTGTAAAAATGTCCAACAAATAAGCACCTGCTGGGAAATTGTTACATTCCTTAAATCAAACCTTGCCATTTATGAAAAACTATCACATAATCTGCTCATAAATGTTAAGTACTTGCATTTATAAAAATATTTGCAAATAGTCATTATTTCACTCGAGATCAATCTATACATACCTAAAGGTGTGTCCAGAGATAGTAGTGTGACATCATGGTGAAGAAGAATCAGGTGAGATCTTAATTTCTGTTCTAAATTTGCTCTTCATTAACACCTACAGAAAAGGCACATGAACATAGCCAAACTCAGGAGGAGGTCACCATGAGCCATCTACTTCTACTCCATGCTGACCAACCCCCAATACAACCACTCAGTCCCGGGCCGGACGCTCCGCCGCTGGTGACTGACCTGAGCTGGACGTTGGTCAACTTACAGCTGTTTGATGTCCCTGGTTGCAGTAGGGATATCTGTGAATGCAATGAACGCTAAACCTTCCAGCCAGTGTCCTTTTAAAGTAAACTAACTAAGAATGATGTTAACTGCATTAAACAATGAAAACAGTCCCTTTTTTTATGATACGCTATACATTTTCAATAGGCCAGTCAAGCACATGCACTTTGTGTCTACGAGTTGTAGCACATGCAGAATGAAGCCTGGCACTGTCTTGCTGAAATAATCATGGACTTCCCAGGAAAAGACATTGTCTTGATGGCAACATGTGTCTCTTCAAAATCCCAGTATACAGCTCCACATCAAAGGTACCTTCACACATATTCAGGTCACCCATGCTGTGGGTATGATGCACCACACCTTGATAAATATTGGCTTTTGCACCCTTCACTGATAAAAGTCTGAAAGTTCGTTTTGTTTTTGCAAAGAGAACATCCAGTTTTTCTCAAAACAAGCTGAAATGTGGACTAATCTGACCACAGTTCACATTCCCACTGTCTTTTGGTCCATCTGAGATGAGCTCAGGCCCAGAGAACTCGGCGGCATTTCTGCATACAATTGATGTATGGATTTCTCCTTGAGGCTCAAGTTGATTTCTTGGTGCAGTAATGGACCATGTTAAGTGACCGTGGTTTTCTGAAGTACTCCTGAGCCCTTGTGGCTATATTTAACAGGGTAGCATGAACGTTTCTTATGCAGTGTCAACTGAGGGCTCATGGGTTACATTCAACAGTGGTTTCCAGCTTTGCCCTACATGGACTAAGATTTCTCCAGATTCCCTGAATCTTTATACAAAAATATGTACAGTAGATGGTAAAAGACCTACATTCTTTTCAGACGTCCAATCTTGAGAAATGTTCTTTTTGAACTGTTTGACAATTCTCTTACAAAGAGCTCTTACTGAGCCTTTGGTGGATGCTCCTTTTACACTCAATCATGATAACTTCACCTGTTACCAATTCACCTGCTGATTGTGTAATGTTTCAAAACCGTGTAACATAAATATTCTATTAACATTTCACTTTTATTTTGCCCCTCCCAACATTTGTTGAGTGTGTTGCAGGAATCAAATTCAAAATTTTATTATATTTACAAAATACAATGATCAGCCAAAATAGTCTTTTCTTTGTACTTTTGTCAGTTAAATAAAGGTCCAAGAGAATTCAACAAATCACAGATTCTTTTGTCATTTTACAACTTTTCCGGAATGGGGTTAGTACTTCCATTCGGACACTGACCCTTATTTATCAGCCTTGCATAAACAAAGAGTCCAGATTTGACCACATTTGTTGACATACAAATTGATGTTTCTAATTCATGAAATGTGGAAACAGAGATTTGAGCACAAATGATGAATCAGCTTCAGTGCATGAAATCAAACAGCAGCCAACCAGTACCTCAAGCTGGCAATGAATATTTATAGTCTGGGCGTTGCTAGGCCAATTTTAGCAGAGCTTTAGCACCCGCCTTCCTAAGTAAATGTACATTTGTAGTCCGAATCATCTATAGTTTATTCTCATTCATAATGTACTGTAATACTAGGGTGTGACCTGGGGAAGGTGCTGCCTCTGCTGTACTACCAGAGAAGAATTATATCTTTCTACTGTCTTCCGGATTTCTCCAATGCTAGAGGGCACTCCTGAGCGAGTCCAAAATGGATGGGTTGAGATGAACCATTTAAGCAAAATCATAGTTTATAAATGCTTAAACATTTTTAATATAAAATAATACATTCTTTTCCTGAACACAGAACAGCATAAAACATTTTCACAATGCTGTTATATTTTAGGAGCTTTTGTACTCAAGTTATAGGAGTTTAAAACAGGGTCTCATGTACGTTCATGACGTTAGTGAGCGTGAACAACCAATGATCTGCTCTAGTCGCCAACCAATCAGCACTCAGTAGCAGTAATGCTAGCATCCTGCTGCCCAAAACACATTTGCTATAGAACAAATTAAACATATAGGTAAGTTTTTTGTGCTTTTTTGGTGAAATGCATCCTTCTACTTTCTAAAATTAAAGGAAAGTTTGAGCAAGTGATTAGAAACTGTTTTGACGTTTCGTTTTTAGCTGTTTAGCTTAATTTACCCCCCTTCCTTGAGAACTCACTCGTGGCGCCCTCTGGCGTTTTGCAGTCAAGTTTTTGATGCAAGAAGGGAAATATGAAGTGGCCAGGCTCCTCATAAACTGGCTTTGTTACTACCAGAGATTGACTAACATAATGTTTGGCCAGTCATATTAGACTTCATACGTTGTAAGCTGATCATATCAGACCTGGGGGAAGGGCTCTGTTTATGCACTGCAAAATAATCAGGAGCCAAACTGTAGACAGGATTTTAGCTAAAAGCTCACTAAAAACCATAAGATCTTATTCAAAATCTATAATATACAGAGTGAACAGTGTTAAACAGAGTGAATATGTCCACATACAATATGGATTTTTGACATTATGGTCAGTACAGCTGGATATCTGTTTTTTTCACATGGCTGCTTGTTAACTCTAGCTAGCTAACTTTAGTGAAACTCCACCAATTTTGCAAAAGGACTCAATCATTCAATGGTTTGGATGTAAACACAATCATTCAGAATGGTTCAGACAGAAATGCGCATTATAGTACCAGGAGGCAGACATCCAACACATTTAATGGCTCTAAAAGCTACACCCTGTTATTACACAAAATGATGCATTGCTTGATACCTGAGACGTTGTTTTGTTATAAAGTTTGAAAGCCTAAAATTTATTTTTAGTAAGAACTATTACTCCAGGATTATTTCTGTGTTTCCTCTCAAAACTGCATTCTCAACTGAGATCAATATATGCAAGCTAACATGTTTTTGTTGTTATTAGCCTGTAGCTACAGCTGTTCAAACCAGCTAAGGCCAGCAGCAGCTTTTCTTTACAGTTTTGTACAGTTTTCTTACCTAATTTTGGAAGATGGCAGAGTATGTGGAGGACTTCGAGGAGGCGTGTTTCCATAATGTCTAAGAGCCGCGACCTGAAGAAGAGAGAGTTAAATGGGCAGAGAGAAAGATTGAACCCATCGACTGAACAAACTGCTTGCTACTTACCAGCTTATGAAGTAGGATAGCGAGGTAGATAGTTATTTTATTGCGTGGCCCACTCTGGACAGTCTGTTGTAAGCTAATGGCTAACACTGATATATGTGCAGTGGCTAATGGCTACTAATTTATTTCACACACATACGTTTCTTACCTTGAATCCAGTTTCTGTGGTGGAAAATACAACAGAGGGAATGTCAGTTTTCTTTAGCAGCCAGCATTTAAAGAAATCCGCTTTGCATTTTTTTCACTGGTCTTGAGTAGTCTTTGTGAAGTGGTTGCTACAAACCCTAAATTTGTAGAGCTGTTCAACTTCGCTATTTATATGTACCAAAACAATTGTAGTTTCAAAACAGTTAGTTACAACTTAAGGACTTCTGGTATTTGTACCATACTGTATTATCTCTATTCATTTTTGCCTCTTGGTACAGCACAGTTCATTCTGAACAATTAATCAGCATGGTGCAATAGTGCTCTATCACAGCTCCACTGATGAACACTCACATAAGCTCTGAGTTTTGCTGACATCATGCAATGCCACACGCCTACCCAAACAACACAGAACACATGCACAGCAGAGAGGTCCATGCGTTGTAAGGAAAAAATAGTACCCAAAGATTTTTTCACACTTTTTTGCCCTTATCAGTATGACTTAAAAAGCTATAAGACACGTATAAGTTCACTGGTCATTTTGGATAGCAGATAAAATGGTGATATTTGCAGTGTAGACATAATAACATCTGGTTCCTATTACTACAATGGTGAACAATTTTGCCTCTGTAAATTTCTCTAGGCAGTCGCATTTCACACCAAACCACTCTGAATGTTTTTGTTTACATCTGAACCATTGAATGATTGAGTAATTTTGCAAAATTGGTGGATTTCCCCTTTAATGTCAAGAGAGGGAGAGAAAGAAGCTGGAGGAGACTGATGGCAAAAAGAGCAGATCTGATGGATGTTAGTGATGAAAAAAGAAAGCAAGGGAGAGTTGTATAAGCTTCTGATTAAAATTAATGCTGAATTTAACTGAAAAAACATAATATTTGTAACCATGACTATGAAATTCTGTTACCAAGCTTACTGCCTACAGAGCAAATTCACAGTCTTTCTGATGGCACCAACTGAGACTGAGCTCATCTATAATCTGTGTTTGAATAATATATTTAGGACCTTATTCACCAGCAGCTTATTTAAGAGAGAGGAGAGAGCAATACTTGACTTCAGTACCTTTGCTTGATCTGTACCTATTTTTAAGTGGGTGGATATAGTTATACTAGCTCTGTCCTTAATACAAACTATGAAGGACCAAATAATCATTTTTTGATATACTTAACATGGCTAAAGTACTTGACAGTTTCTGGCTGTTGCTATGCTAAAAGTGCATTATAAACATTTTGGAGCCATTAAAAAATATATATATTTTTAGGGACCATGCCCCCAGACCCTCCTAGTACAGGCTTAGCCCCCTATCCATGAACCTCTAGTGATGCCCCTGATTTACAGTAAAATTAGTTCTTTTAGTACTAAAGTAGATTTTGATGCTGTGGGCTTCTGCTAATTATGCACAGGTGTAAATCATTACATCTCTCCAGCTGAACCCCAGCACAATCTTCCTTTAATATCAAGATCATGCTGAATTTCAAACAGTTTGCTACTCCCTATGTAGTTCATTACGTAGGCCTTAATATAATGACTCTGGCACCCAAAGAGTATATAATATGTCTAACAAAGGAGCATTTGAGATTCAGCCCCATTTGCACAATTCTCTATAGGTAATGCACAATTTTCGTGTAGAAGTCCAAATTTCATTTCTCGCATAGTGCACTATGCAGGGGGTGCTCAGCCCTACCCAGCAAGCACACAAAGGTGTCAACAGGTGGTGCTCTTTCAATATGTCCCAATTCAGGGATTGCATCCGTCAAAGGACACGGTCTACGAAGGCATGTCCTTCAAAGGTTGCGGAGACCTGCGAAGGCTGAATCAAAATGAGATGGTCTGCCCTAAGGCGGATTTTCTGCTTGCGTCACAGCACAGCTGTTCCTGCCCTTACTGCTGCATCACGAAACGCCACTCCTGTCAAGTTCTTGAAGTTATTTAAAGACAGATTATTTATTATTTATTTTTTCATTTATTGGAGCTGGAGATGCTTCACTGCCGGCTACTGATGAGATTGGATTTTTTTTAACATTTGTGTCGTTAGCTACTCGCCTCAATTTAAACCTAGTATTTATATTTGAAATTGTACTCTTCAGCCACCGTTCATTCCTCTGCTGATTATGCCATGTTCTCGACTCCTCACTGGCACACAATGAACCTCGGGATATGTTGGCTGGCGAAGGATCCACCAGCTGCATCCTTCATTGCCATGGAAAAGAAGGACACATTTCTCGGCCACATATGAAGGAGGCTTTGAAATGGGACAGCCTAGTCTCGCCGCTGTGATGCAATCGGCCTTCAAATGTAGCCTCCGAAGGATGCAGCCTCTGAATTGGGACACATCTTTAATGTTGTCTGATAAAGGTTGTTACAACCTGATTTTAAAATAGCATTGCTGTGTGATGTCATGGAGTTCCATGCACAACATAATGGAACTTACAAAGGATTCTAGGAGGTTCTGACAAAGTTGCTACTACGTTGTCACAACTTCCTGAGAAATTACATTTTTTAAGTTTGTGACATCATTATGAGCACAGATATACATAACTAGATGCCTCGTTGCCTGTAGTTCTCTATCAGAGGCAATACGTCTACGTCTACGTGTCCAGAAATCAGCAGCAACATCAGCAACTTACCCAGCTTGGATTTTTATTGTAATATATTTCACTAATCATGCTGATCACTGCATACAGAATCAGACATTATTACTGCACTTCACAGTTAAACAGCTACACAACCTCTCACAGTTAAAGACCAACAGAGAGAGAGAGAGAGAGAGAGATAGAGAGAGAGAGAGAGAGAGAGAAAGAGGAAGAGAAAGAGGAAGAGAAAGAGAAAGAGAGAGAGAGAGAGAGAGAGAGAGAGAAAGGGGGGGGGATGACAGAAAGAGAGAGACAGAGAGAGAGAGAGGAAGAGAGAAAGAGAGACAGAGAGAGGGAGAGAGAGAGAGATGGAGAGAGGGCGTGGAGGTGGGGAGGGATCAGACCAGGCCAGTCAACAACAGCGCAGAATCACTGTGGATGAAAAACCCTTACAGCCGTTCACGACCGTTATCTCAAAACAGCTGCTAAACTAGACTGTATAAACGGTGAACTGTGGGTTGTGGGCGACACCTGTTAACTAAAGTGTCTCACAGGCACTGTAGTAAAATATACGCAGAAGATTTCCAGAGTGATAAACAGAATCATCATAAAAGAAAGAATAAAACCGTAAACACGGTATCTGTTTAGCTCAGATCAGCTAGCTCGGCTAATGCTGCCTCAGGCTGGAATCGAGTTGTGAGAGCGGATCTCAGCAGGTTTCGTGTTTGGCCGTTGATAATAACGCTTAATTCTTTAGTTCATGTGAAAATGAATACAGATGACCGTTTGGAAGTGGTCTGTTCCTCGTATGTGCTGGTTAAGTTCTCATCTGTCCTTCTCCACTAATCTGGACATCTCTATAATGTTTTTCCTGCCGGAGCTGCTGTTTTTTAATTGGTGAATCTTTTAAATTTAAATGTAACTTTGTTTCTATAGGTGTCTGAGCTGATACGCCCATAATTTACTTTTACTCTGTAACGTTATGAAAATGAAAGTAGCGAAGTAAAAGTATTTCATTAAAAATTAACTCAAGTAAAAGTACTATGATTTCATTCTACTCCAAAAAGTCAAACTGTACTCAACTACAGTAACGAGAGTAAATGTAATTTGGTACTTAAACCTCTGTACACTGTGCACTGAAGCTGAAGAGCAGGCGGTCTACAGACAGCTCTACGAAGACAAAAAAAAACAAAAACAAAAAAACCCACTGTATTCATTTATACCTCGCAATTCAACTCAGTCTGCTGAAATTCAGTCGGCTCCGACCAAATCGGGCTTAAAACGGGCTACAATGGCACAGTGTAGGCCTGGCTTTACTTTGCTGAAATTGTCAATTCTTCCGCAGGCCAGCGAGGCCGCTGCACACAACAGATGTTCAATTTTGAACTGGAATAATTGACCTATGCGGTCGTTTCTTTGTGTGGTCAGTGGTTCGTTGTAGGAACAGAATCAGTGAAATGAGCTCTCCAGCGCTGTTTGTGTGGGTACATCACCACGTTTGACCGAGGAACTGCACCAGCTTTCTTTTGGGAAAGTGATTTTTATTCACTTCCGATTATTTAAATTTGCGACTTTGTGTTTATATATATGAGCTGAAAACTTTTCTCGAGGATTTTCTTATTTTGTTTTAAAACTGTTGGCTTAAAATTAACTCCATGTACAGGCCTATAGCAGGACCCCCAAAGTGTTTAGGCTGGAATCGCACACGTTTTTTGAGCGACATCTTTTGTAGAACGTTCTTTTCCGGGTGACGTCATAAAGGGCACAATGACGCTAATGACATCGTCCACGTGATGCCCATGTACCCAACCACGCGATGACATCACCAAACCGAGGTTATGTATAGGAGTGAAACCTTCTCGTTCCACTTTTGCACTTCAGCGGTGCAGTACTGCATTCTCTGTGTTCATCACTCCGTGAGAACTGAAACTGTTGTTTATTGTGCTGAAAAAATGGATGTAGTGGACGAATTCTGAGCAAGTGCTTCATTTGTTGTAGCACAATTAAACAGTGCTGTCGCTCATGACTAACAATTCAAATTTACGGTAGAGCAGGCAGCACACAGAAAAAAAACAGGAGAAGTGGAGGAGCTCGCACAAATCGCGTTGTTTGATCTAAATCTAATGATTGCTAAAGAGCTTGATGAAGTCCATAGACGGCTGAAAGAGTCAGAGAGTGCTCTTAAAGTGAAGAGGGAGCCCCTCGAGAACGAAAACCACCTGCTGAAAAGCACAATCTTCAATATGAAGAGATGCTGAATGAAAGAGAGAGGTGAATGAAAGAGAGAGGAGAGCAGAAAAGGAGGAGATGATGAGACAAAAGGAGCTCGTGGAGGGCATGTCCAACTGCAAGGCCGTGATGAAGCAGAGGGATCTGGAGACAGAAAAGAGAAGAGGTGAGAAAGAAAGAAAAGAGCAGAAAAAGAAGGCTAAGGAGCTAAAAAAGCAGATCAAGGAGGAAGAGAAGAAGTTGAAAAGATGCAGGAGATGAAGTCAGGAAAAAGGAGCTTCTGGAGAAGACTGTCTGCGGTGTGGAGAAACAAAGTGAAAAAGGAAATGAATGAATAAATGAATGAATAAATAAATAAATAAATAAGTAAATGAATAAATATAGGTAATAAGGTGTTACTTTTATTTTCTTGGATGAAAGATTGAATACAATGACTTTGACACACAAAGGTGTAAAACAACATTCCAAACAGGTGCTATTTCCAACTGGAATATGATGGAAAACAGCTTCAACATTCAGTTTAGTGTAATTGAAAAATCAAATGAACCCCATTTTCCCCTTACTCCATATGTAATTGACCGGAAAAGACATGTTTGGAGTCCAATTTTGCTTCTTTAGTTTATAATGGTATGAATACCGGTTTACTACAGTATAACTTCATACACCGCTGTTTAAAGTGCTGGTCTGTAGCGTTCAGCCATGTGGTGAAGTTATATTCAATTCTATAGTTCATATGAAGTCTTATTGTGCAGTAAAGCGTCTGGCCGACATAAATGAAGACCTGAATGCATTTTGAGTGTGCTGAGAGAAGCTTTTGAACATGTAATTACAGAGAAAACGTGGGGGACAGTTGACCTCTAGTGTTTGTTAGCATTGTTTGCCTAGCAGCTCCAGATTTAAAATAAAAAAGCAAAATGTGCATTCCAGAATCAATCACCTACATCACAAGAGGAAAATGATGTAATTTGTCTCACCAAACTATTCTTGGGAGTGTGTGTATATACAGTCATGCCCGAAATTGTTGGCAGCCTTGAAATTTTTCCAGAAAATGAAGTATTTCTCCCAGAACATCATTGCAAGTACACGTTTTGTTATACACATTTATTTCCTTTGTGTGTATTGGAACAACACTAAAAAAACAGAAAAAAAGCCAAAAATGATATAATTTCACGCAAAAAAAACTCCTGACAAAATTATTGGCACCTTTCCAAAATTGTGGGTAAATAACTTTGCTTCAAGCATGTGATGCTCATTCAAACTCACCTGTGGCAAGTAACAGGTGTGGGCAATATAAAAATCACACCTGAAACCAGATAAATAGGAGAGAAGTTGACTCAGTCTTTGCATTGTGTGTCTGTGTGTGCCACACTAAGCATGGTGAGCAGAAAGAGGAGAGGAGAACTGTCTGAGGACCTGAGAACCAAAATTGTGGAAAAATATCAACAATCTCAAGGTTACAAGTCCATCTCCAGAGATCTTGATGTTCCTTTGTCCACGGTGCGCAACATAATCAAGAAGTTTACAACCCATGGCACTGTACCTAATCTCCCTGGACGGAAGAGAAAAATTGATGAAAGTTTGCAACGCAGGATAGTCCGGATGGTGGATAAGCATCCCCAATCAAGTTCCAAAGAAATTCAAGCTGTCCTGCAGGCTGAGGGTGCATCAGTGTCAGCACGAACTATCCGTCGACATTTGAATGAAATGAAACGCTATGGCTAAGAGGACCCCACTGCTGACACAGAGACATAAAAAAGCTAGACTGCAGTTTGCCAAAATGTACGTGAGTGAGCCAAAATCCTTCTGGGAAAATGTCTTGTGGACAGATGAGACCAAGATAAAGCTTTTTGGTAAAGCACATCATTCTACTGTTTACCGAAAACGGGATGAGGCCTACAAAGAAAAGAACACAGTACCTACAGTCAAATATGGTGGAGGTTGTTGTTTTGCTGCCTCTGCCACTGGGTGCCTTGACTGTGTGCAAGGCATCATGAAATCTGAAGATTACCAAAGGATTTTGGGTCGCAATGTAGGGCCCAGTGTCAGAAAGCTGGGTTTGCGTCCTAGGTCATGGGTCTTCCAGCAGGACAATGACCCCAAACATACTTCAAAAAGCACCCAGAAATGGATGTAAACAAAGTTAAAGAGTTCTGAAGTGGCCAGCAATGAGTGCGGATCTAAATCCCATTGAACACCTGTGGAGAGATCTTAAAATTGCTGTTGGGAGAAGGCACCCTTCAAATATGAGAGACCTGGTGCAATTTGCAAAAGAAGAGTGGTCCAAAATTCCAGTTGAGAGGTTATAGGAAGCGATTGATTTCAGTTATTTTTTCCAAAGGGTGTGCAACCAAATATTAAGTTGAGGGTGCCAATAATTTTGTCTGGCCCATTTGAAATCATATAATTTTTAGCTTTTTTCCCCGTTTTATGTGTTGTTCCAATAAACGTAAAGGAAATAAACGTGTATAACAAAACGTGTAATTGCAATAATGTTCTGGGAGAAATACTTCATTTTCTGGAAATATTTCAGGGGTGCCAACAATTTCGGCCATGACTGTATATATAAGTGTGTGTGTGTGTGTGTGTGTGTGTGTATGTCAAAGTAAATACTCCATTATGAGTATCTGAGTGTTTGTGCTTAACATAATGTAACAATCATATATAAAAATAAATTCTTTGAAGAGACATGTCTAGAAGCTATAGTTTCTAGAAACATCCTAAATGTCAGAAAACTGAACAAAATCTTGAAATATACATTTTGAATCTCAGAGACCTACTCATTACACAAGTATATAGATGTGGGTGTGTGACAAAGTAAATGCTCTAGTGTATAAGTGTCCATGCTTCTTTATTCACAAAGACAGTACAAAAATAAATTCTTTCAAAAGTGACATTTTAAAAGCCAATTTAAACCACGACATTAAGACATTTGACTAAATCTTGAAATACATTTCAATATCCCATCTCATTGCATAAGAACATGTGTATGAGAGAGAGTTTGAGTGCAGATGGTTTGCTGAAATGCAACAACGCATTGAACAAAATTCTACATAACAAGAAATCTTTCCACATGACAAGTCAAGGAGAAAAGTCTGGAAAAGGCAATTTAGCTAATATTCAATTATTCAGTGCATTTCTTTCTTACATTTGTGTGAGTGCGTGTTTGTGTTCAACTAAGTGTGTCGGAGTGTGTGCATTAGTATCTGGCTGTTTACATGATAGAATGTATATTCAAGAATGCGTGCTTGTGTTTACCCATGTTAACAATGAGAAAACAAATTTTCTTACAAGACAGTACTAAACATGTAAATTCCATCAAGATGAAAACATTCAACAAAGCATGAAATACACATTCCAATCACTAACAGCTGGTGACAGCCAAGTAGCCAGATGTTTTATAGTTTGTACCTTAGAAGCTCGTTTCTCAATGTATTCGTGCAGAGGCTTGGTCTGGTTTGATCATCACCACTCGCTGTAGAAACTCAAAGCAATACTTCATAGCTTGTGAATACTCGAGATTCACACAAAAGATGATACCCATAAGCATGGCAAAGCTGCATGGCACATCTTTGAGGTTGTGTAGTACAATGGTCTCCTCCATCACAACTGCAACACTTTCTCTGGAGGAAAGGCATCCTTTAGAACACCTTCATGGCCTATCAGGAGGCCAACTTGCATCCCCTCCATAGCCACCACCATCAGATATAGTCTTACATCACACATCCTGATTGCATTTGCTAGATCTTCGAATAGGTAGTGTTGCAGACCATCAAAGCTGCAGTCCTTCACCTCTCATTTGTGTTCTACAGGATGTATACAGTACAGTGAGAGATGAAATATAAAACATAGCGACACATTTTAGTGTCATCACATGCTGAACTTATATATTCCTCAAGGCAGTCCAAAAAAATTCTCCGTCTTCCACGTTGATGATTGTCTTTGTAATGGTTTACTATAGTCTTTTCATTATATGAGGCACAACTGCAAAACTTACATCTCCATTTTATCCACAATTGCGGCCAAACTTCAATGAATTAAAACTAAACCTGTAAAACAGAAAATTCATTATCAGAACAGATAAGGGGTACACTGATTAAGTCATATGAACTGCAAACATAATGGAAAGAATCATTTATAGCATTGAAAAAAAAAATCTAATTTACACAATTTTTTACCCTAGATCAGTAAAAACATGACCGAAGTACAAATTGTCATTCTTTGGTTTAGAACTGGAGCTGCTAGGCTAACACTTCTTAAAAAAGATGGTTCTTTACACATTCTTTATTAAAGACATAATTCTATGTACACTGTAAAAATGTGACTAATGGTTACTTAAAAAAATTATGGCAACAAGTGGCACGTAATATAATTGAATAGATTTTACTTGCCCAAACTTTGATTAAAATGCATTAAATACGAACTAAATTTAAGCAAAAAAAAATTAAGTAAATGTTAATAAAAGCAACAGTTAAAATGTGTTGTATTTAGTAATAGTATGCCACATTGAGTTAATGTAGCCCACAAATATTGAGTAAATACAAATTAATTTAACAATGAAAATTTAGTAATATCTACCAAGCATCTGAGCAAAATTGCTTTATATTTACTCAATATCTCGGGAAAATGTATTTACATTTACAAAATTTCTGGGGAAAACTGGTTTATATTTACTACTCTTTACTACAGCTGTGGTTGCCAGATCTTCCCAGTAAAAATATATAGTGGAAAAGTATAAGACATTACAGTATGCTTTTTTGCCAACCGTAAATTTCACTGTTGAGAACTGTTGTTTGTTTACAGTTAATTACTGTGAAAAAAAGCATATATTGTAAATTTGTATACAGTAAATTATTTTGAAAACAACAGATATACTATTAACATAATTACAGTCTATCAGTGATAAACACAGTACAACCGTATGACACATTACAGTATTTTATTGCAAAGTTCAGCTTTACAGTAAATTACCAGCAGCTGTGGTTGCCATACTTTCATTGCAAAAAATACAATACAGCACATAAGGAATTACAATTAGTCGGCATAGATTTAACAGTCAACGACTGCTTGTGGTAAATTACAAAGGAAACAAAAAATAATACCCATTACAATCCAAGGTACAAACTATACTGATGAACTTCAAGAAGGTTTTCTTGCATGCATCAATAAAATGTCCAGGATACTCACAAAGCTATGTTGAGATGATTTAAAAACAGCACGTGTCCATATATAGGAGGATAATCCACGCTGGAATGGTTAAAAACTCCAGCAGCACTGCTGTGTCTGATCCACTCGTACCAGCACAACACGCACTAACACACCAACACCACATCAGTGTCGCTGCATTGCTGAGAATGTTTCATGAATAATACCTGCTCTGTGGTGGCCCTGTAAAAAGGGAAAGGGGGGGCACTGTATACAAAGAAACAGATGGACTCCAGTCTGTAAGTCAGGAGTACTGTAAAAATAGCCAGTGAGCATATATGTAGAGTATGTTTGGGAGAGAGAATAAACATCTGAATCCTACCTGTTAAAAATACTCAGCTCTTAACAGATGTGGAGGTCTCTGGTCAACTTCTCTGTCACTTGCAGTTTGTGAAGATGGATTCCTCATGACTGCATTTAAAATGAAGAAATAAGTGAGCAAAATTATTAATAACTACTCACCATACAAAACATAAGGTTAAAGAATCCTGAACAAACAGTAAACCGTATCAAAAATAAATCTACAAAGCAACAAGAAAAACAAAGATATATGCAAAGCAATACAAGAAAGAGCAGGTTACTGTGGATGACATTGTACTATGTCTTTTACAATAGCACACAAACTAAGTCCTATTGTTTTTATACAACGGTTTTGCAAAGTAAAGAAAAAAACAAAGCAGGTGAGTCAAATACATGTTAAAATACATAGTACTGACAATGTCTTGTGCTAAAAGAGGTAATAAAATATTTAGCGTAATATGTACTAATACTAAGATCAATACCATAAAGATACTATAAATTAAAGTACCTGGGACAATTCCTGATCAGTTGAGAACCAGAAGCAGCAGTGGATGACTGTAAAAGATAAAACATTTGGTAAAGGTTTAAAAGACTAGCTTCAACAACTGAAACAGATACAGGCACATTTATGTTGGCTAACTGCATTTTTTGGCTTATTCTGGAGTTGGTAATCAGCGAGAAGCAGGGTGGAGAAAAGACACAGCTTAGTTGTTGTGTAAGACAGGTGTTGGTAATTTGAGTAAAAGCAGAAATACTCTTGGTTAAATATTACTTGTGAAAAGGTATTCAGTCAACATCTGTACTTGAGTCAACATGCACCCTCCATGAGAAACCATTTAAAAACATCACTGTTCTTTCCCAAAGGTTATTACAGTCAGTCAACAGTCAGTCATGAGAAACACAGACATACTAATAACTATTAAGTTTAAAACACTGACTTCAATTAAAGACAGACACATTCATCTTAGACGATTACAAATGTAGAAAAATGAGAGTAAACAAACCAGCAACATGCCAGAGAAAGAGAGGTAAATAAAATACCTGAGAAATGCTGGTGATAGATGTAGGAAATGTGTAGGTAACTGCAAGAAGAAAAGATATGGTTAAACCTGAAAATAGTGACGACGAGTGAGGAGAAGAAAAACAGATTTCACAAACTTAAGTGTGATTTAGGATTGTTAGCATGTAAAATCACTTGGCAGCTAGTTGCCAAATAGAAGCTCAGTTGACCTTGTTAAACTAATGCTGTACCAGTCTGTAACTGTACCAGTCACTCCACATCTCCCCCTCAGATTTCTGTTTTTATCCTCTAAACTCCTGTGAGAAAAGCATCGAACATGCTCTGTGGGGTGAGAGATCGTTAGCCTGCTGGCCACCAAGCTAACAGCCCCACACATCACAGACCGCAGTTAGCTAACCTAGCTAGGTGAGCTAGTCAGTCTCTCGACTGCTCCCGTTCAGATGTGAGCCCATCATGGTCAGCACAGGTCAGCTGAAAAACCGGTCGTCCAACAGAGCTAGGTTAGCTAAGCTAGCTGGGTTATTTAGCTAGCTAGCAACTTTAACAGGTGTACTCACTGGTTTATTATACCATGAATTCGACACCGTCTCACTTTAAAATTGTAATTTAGCTAAAAAGGTGCCTTTCATATGTTGTGAGAGCAAACAGTTAGCTACTAAAAGAGGTGACTCGCTAGTTAGCTAGCTAGCTAACTTAACTGTTAGCAAGTGATGCTTATTTTCGTTTTGACATATAAAGAGTTCAGCATTCACAAATTACAGAATTAGGTTTGAATAAATATCCAATTGAAAAGCTGCTGCTACGTCAAATAAACCAATAATTTATTCACCAAACGCATTTTGAATCCTTTCGAAGTTTCCAGAAGCGGCTCTAGGCGCGCAGGTATCGCCTCCGCGGTGAAACGTTGGTGACGGCTTGGACCTCAATACGGGTGTAATCTACTCTCCTCAATACGGGTGGAATCTTCCCGTATATCTTTTGCCGACACATCAGAGACCCTCGCCCCTATCCGTACCGTAACAGTAAAATCTGTAATTTAAGTCCAGGCCATGCTTCTATGCTAATCAAAACTAAAATGCTGCTATCTTAAATTTGACTTACAGCACAGGAAATTTGACATGTTTGGTAGCTGCAGTAACTTAAAAGAATGGGCAACTGCTACAGCAACATACTTGTTTCCTAGCAATAATTAAAAAGGTCTTACCTTTGGGAAGTTGGAGGACTGACCCCCTGAAACGTGTAGTCACTGGTATCCATGAGGCACAAAATGCGTTGGGTGAAAGTGTGAGGTGATTAAAACCAAATACCTCCTAATGAGTAAAATCTAATCAATTTTCTGCATCGTTGTTGTTCCTGATAAAACATAAGTAAATTCTACTCAATGTATCACAGCACATTTTATTCAACCAAAACAGCATAAAATGCAATTAATAAATCATTCAGATTTATTGGATTCAGCTCAGTTTGATTTCTAACTGAACATAGTCTTTTTATTATGTAGAGGTTACTATTAGTTATTTAGTAAATTAACCCCAGTCCTACTTTATACAGCGTTGAACCATTTGCATGCTTAAATGGTTCTTTGCATGATGAAAATGTTCTTCAGATTGATGCAGAATGTGTTGTATAAGGTTGTGTACAGAACCTTTTGAAAATTATTCTATAGCACCAAAAAGTGTTCTGCTATTGTTGTGATCTCTTGTCACAATAGAAGAACCATTCTTGGTGCTATATAGAATCATACACAACACATTCTGCATCAGTCTGAAGAACATTTTCACCATGCAAAGAACTATTTGACTATGCAAATAGTGCTTTGAGTGTTGATGGTTCTAAACCAATGTCTTCGCTAAGGAACCCCTCAAGAATCATCTTTTTTTAACAGCATATATTATGTCTATCAATATGTGCCCAAAACCTTCTCTCAACACACCCAGAACACATCTGGGTCTTAATGTCACCCAGACTACTCATTGTGGTTTAATACAAACTTTGACTTAATATGAACTGTAGAAATTAATAAAATTCGCCATAAAGATGAAAACTGTAGACTGCCATTTTAAACAGCGGGTGTTACCATGAAGTTTATTCATTTTTATAGTTAGCTAATAAAAAAGTCTCACCGTCCTATATTAAGACCTGGTTGTGTTTTGAGCGGACTGGCTTCCTATTCTCCAGCTTCTTGTTTGAGTTTGCCCATTCCACCTTACATGGTGCACTTTCTGGTGCCTGAAGCTGCACCATTTAAGGTGGTACGGGAAAATTCAAAAAAGCTGGCTGATGCACCATTTAAGGTGGAACGGGAAAATTCGACAAAGAAGCTGGCAAATAAGAAGCTGACTTCAGGTTCGTGTAAGAAGGTGCTAACGTTAATCTACTATGAATATCTACACGGATTAAAGAATGCTGTAATTTACCTAGCTACAAAGCATTAACCATCCCTGGAAATAAATAGCTACTACATAAACTTAAGATACCCTGAATAGACCTTTAAATGAAATAAGCTCAATAAAAACACAGAGGAAAAACAATCACATCAACAGGTTCTCTGTGCCTCACCAACCACACAGCCATATCTACACATAAACATCACACAAACAATACGCATCACACAAACACGAGCGTGGATCACTGCGTCCCCTCCGTTATATAATCATATCCTATCCCACTTTCTGAGAGCAATATTCCTGAAATAGTATAATTTTGGACAGTATTTTTCTTAAACTGCCGCTCTGTAATGGTACTGAATGCAGTCCAGCAGCGATGTTGACTGTCCTAAAATGGCAGCGCCGTTGACGTGCCTGGCTGGACCCAACGCGGCATCTAGGTATGTATATGTATGGTTGTGAGCACCAAAACAATAGATTGTTACAACGTAACCATGTTTGCTGGAATAGTGTTTAAGGGTTTCGTCTATGCCTTCAATTTAATAAAACGCTATGTACGGTAGCCACTAAGCCTCTTGACTTCTATGTGATGTTGTATGCGGAGCTGAGTATGTTTAAAATGGAAGCAAAGGTAAACTATGCAGGACAGTGGTGCAGTACTGTTTTAAACTTAGTTTTTATAAAAAAGAATTTTAAATGCATGTATTATTAGCATTATTGTTATCCTTTCATAATTTTACAAGAATTTAATGATTTAATGTACCAAAAATGGTAATTGAAAAAAGCAGTCTGGGCTAAATCACTACTTAAACAGGGATTGGTGGACTAAACTGTTGTAGGCTGAACAGACTTTGGGATATTTGTAAATGCTGCTTTTTGTGACATCACAAAGATTATATAGACCTGTCCTGTGCAGTAAATGACTTGTGAAACAAGATTTCTGGTAAATGTAGATGAGGATCAGATTAGATTAATCATAAGTTACATAAATCACAAATTATAATTCTTGCTTCAGAAAGATTGTTTTTCAGATGCCTCAGCTGGAATGTCATAGACTGTTGTAGTCTGGGGTGAACTATGTTATGTTGGGAATTTTAATGTACTTTTCCCTTCCTCATTCTAGGCTGCTGAACAGTTAAACCTGTTGTGCTTGATTTGTTTGAATTCCAGTTACTTTTTTCTGCAAAAAAAACAACAACACTCTGCAACTGAATGTGTCAGACTTTTATTCTTTTTTTCATTTGTTTTAGAGGTGATAATTTTTCAGGTTCTCTTCTATGATGAAATCTTCTGTTCATAATCTCCAGCAATTCACCAGATTGGATGAAGCGTGTACAGTGCATGTCATACATAAAGAATGACAGGTTCAGTACTGTCAGTATGTGAATACATTTATTATAGGAAAAATGAGTAAAACAAAGCTTTACAATCACAGGAAATTTTAATTAACATAGCAGAATATTAGTAAACAAAAATAGAAGTGAAAGTTGATTTTGATTGCTCTTGCTTATAAATCATTTGACAGGCTTTGAAGATTATAAATGAAGAAAAACAGCGCCAGAGACTAATTATGCTAAGAGAGCTTGAGTTGGGCTTTCAGTCTGACTCTCTGATTCTCGCTCTGCTGGCGACTCCACACTAGTCTCACTTCGTGTTGCACTTTGAATCTCTTCATAGCCTCTGCCTCTACCAAAAATCCTCCTCCTCTTTTTCACCATGTACACTGCTACTACTCCTATCACCACGGCAGCCACAGAGGCTAGAACGCCTACGGCAACTCCAGCCTTTTTCCCTGCTGACTGAGGGGAGTCTTCAAATATCTGGGATATTTTGTTGAGGTCCTCAGGCTTTGCAGCCCTCCACATTTTTGTGCCTTTGACTCTCACCCAGGTGCGGTCGCCATCGGTCATCACAGCTATAGTGTTTGTGTCTAGCATCATAATCACTGGAGGTCTTGTGAAAGGTGGCAGGTGGATGGGTAGTAACTCGCCTCCAGTGAAAACACCAGACTGAACACAGTACAGTATCTGGCATCCATCGCTTATGGCGGCAAGATGTTGACTGAACTGTGGTGGACAGTGAGACTGGTTTCCTGCAAGCAAGTTGGTAGACTGGCAGCTAAAGAAACCTCCAAACGGTACAGAGAATTTGGTTGCTGTTTCGTAGTCACTGCTCAGACAGATCATAAAGCCATTTGACAAAAATTTCTGAGGGAAGAAATTTGGAGGACAAGATCTGGATTTGGTTAATGGGTTTTGTAAAGAAGGGCCATACAGACCTCCAAAGAGATATCCAGAGAACTCTGGAGCCACTTCATTAGTGGAGCACCAGTAGGTGTCAATGCGTGCACGCTCAACATAGTACACATTTCCACAGACTTGATCACAGCAGGTGGAAAGCCAAAGAAAACCACATGACTCGCAGTGTGTGTTGCACACGTATTTATCGTAAGATCTTTCCTGTGTTTCTGAGCGCAATAGGGTAGCAGAGTATGGTTGCTGACAGGAATATGAGTCAGTGGCTGGGTTTTTTGCAGCGAGATCCTGGCAGATTGCATCTCCATCTTTCAGGGGAGTGCACTGCTGGTAAACTCCACCAAAGCTAAAGTTGGTGCTGGGACCCTCACAAGAAGTATTATTTATATTAGCTTGGAAATTAAAATTTTTAGAGTCTGGATTCACACATCCAGGGCGAGTGTTGATTTTATAGTAACGTTCTATGGCCTGACTCACAAACAGAGCTAGTTTTTTCACTGTTGGCAGTGGGAGGTCTGGAAACATTGATGGATTAAGAAAATAGTGGAGTGGTAGTCCACTACGGTCAATAGCTACCAGATTGTTTAGTGTGCTCTCTTGCCATTTCTGTAGAGTGATGCCAGGATAAAACAAAGCCCCACCATGACTCAGTGTTATGGAGTATGTAATGTTACCCTGGTAGCTCCGAGTTTCAGATGTTTCTTGAGATTCATTACTACCAGTTTTAAATTCAACTATTTTTAAAAAGTTAGCACCAGCTGATGCTGAAACAGAAGACTGAGAAAACTGCATATCAGAAACATAAGAGGATTTTAAGTAGTCCTCCTCCACCAAAGTAGCACCAGCATCAACACTTGTGATGACGTGTGTGCCATAATCAAATACCATCTTCTCTGACAGATACTCTGCCTGACGGGTTTGGTTGTTCTCGATGGCATCTGCGATTTCCTGTACCTGACGGGCGAAGCGGGTGTCCAGAGTGAAATCAGGAAACACCTTAACAGTGTACAGATGATTACGCACCTGAGGAAAACCAACAAAAAGAATGGGAAAAACTTATAAACTTATATAAACATGCATACTCATAGGCTTCAGAATCTGCCAATCCCTCCCTTTCCTTGTTTTGACAAACAAAGTGAGTTAAATCCAGGAGGTAAACACTGTTGATCCTGAAAGGCGTTTTATCAGTTTTTCCTTTCTAATTTTCTCTTTGAATTATGTGAACGTGTTATTTTATCAAAGTAAATATAATTAGGTAGTGTACTTAGGCTAAAACTCAGTCAGGTTGAGAAATTACTTTTTTGTCCCTCAAAAATTCTGTCTGTCCTTTAATAGCTTTAATCAAAATTGTTTAAATTCATACACACATAGAATAAAAATATGTCATTACTGTCTGAAGAAACATGTGTATCTCCAAAGTGGTAACTTTTAATATAAGTTAATATCAGGAGATATTCCAACCATTTTTTGAGCATTTTTATTGGTCCATTCATCATGCAATGTTAATGCAATGTTAAGGGTAGCTGCTAAGCTCCAATGATGTCAAAAAATAAAAAATGCTAAATTTGGACACAGATTATATACAGTAATCCCAACAAAATATTCAATGGAGAGAAAATAGTCATGAAACACAACAATGAAACCAAAGCCAGGGTATAGTATATGTTGTATTATGTTTTTAAACAATCAACATAGCAGTGTCCCACTGATTGAAATCAGAATCAAAGAATTCCAATGAACGTTTAGACCTTGACTCTTCAGCCAGAAGGGAACAGCTCAAAGAATCAGTGCATACTAGTATATTATCCTTTTGAGTTATATTAGCAATGATATTCACAACAGTAAAGGAATCATTAGTTTTTCTGTTGTCCTGTCATTTTGCTTCATTGGTTGATAATTTGTTGCATAATTCAGATTAGTTTCCAAAAATATTTAATTCCAAAATAATACAATTCCAAAAATATACTGTGTTAATTGTAATACACAGTGGTTTTAGCTCAAATTATGTTACTGGGTCTTACCTGTACACGTGATGTGACAGAATTGTCTTTCACCTGATGGGTTTTCATGCGTTTGTTCTCAGTAGAGAACTTGGCGTTGAGTACAGGGAAGAAGGACCCGTCTGCGTTAATGGAGCTTGAAGTGGTGCTTTTCTGTTCCAGCCATGAACTGATGATCTCTGAGTTCATCTCCACTCTGCTCACCTTCTGTGGGATGACGAAGACCTCGTCTGGGATGATATACACGCCGTCCTCGGTGGTCTGGCACTGGGAATAGCTCATGTTCATCACTCGCCCCATATCAAGGTTACGCAGGTTGTCCCAGCCTCCCCCAGGGAGGACCTCCAATGCTGGTGCACTAATATTTTTGTGGCACTCACGAAGTCCATTGTCTGGACGACTGAGTGGATGGAGATCACAGGCACTGATGAATGCAAAGATACTCAACAGAGAGAGGCTTACTGAGCCCATGACTGCCAGGAGGGACTGCTCTGAGTCAAAGGTGTGTTAGGACTATATATTACCTCTCCTGTTGGGTGGCTGCCAACGATCTCTGTCTGATAAGTTTTCAACCTGTTCAATTTTAGTTTCACTTAGATCCACATCTGTTTATAAGAGCTTTCCAGTTCCAAAAAAAAAACAATTCCTCTTCTTTATACAGATGATCATACAAATGAGAAAAGGAATGTTTATACAACTGTTATCAGATCTGAGATTGTGTTCTTGTTTACCCACTGTCAGTTTTATATCTGCATAAAAATCATTCCCTTAGGGAAGGGTTTCCAGATTTTTGTTGAGATAGAGGGATAGTGCAAAGTGTTAGGGCTACATGGCCCTCCAAATTGAGTTTTTTCAGAGGCACACTCCAAACAGAGTGTGACTCTGAGAAAAAAAGAAGAACCAAGATGGCTGCACAAGAGACCAAAGAAACCCACAAATGTAAAAAATGTAAAAAAAATTATAATAACCATTGTGTTTCAATGTATTATGGTCCTTTTCTTCATAACAGCATTTTTAAGCATAAAAAATTGCTAGTAGTATGCTGATGTCTCGGTAGCTAGCTAGCTAAATTTCCCGTTCCACCTTAAATAGTGCAGCAGTTACATTCTGGCACATCAGGCATCAAAACTGCTGTACCATTTAAGGTAGAACAGGACAATTCGAACAAGAAGCTGGTGAACAGCAGACTTCATATCACCAAAGAGTCAGGGGTGGGCGATAATAAATTATTGTCACCCCCCAACCCCCCCATCCCCCTCGAAGGCATATGATTCCCTAAACTAAAGAACAGCAGCGAGTTTACTGAACTTTACCCTCCTCTGCTGTGTTTAAGCGCCCTTAGCACGACACATACTTTGTATAACATCTCATTTTGACAACATGCACCTGAACTTGCAAGAGTCAGAGTTGTGCAATGTGTCACATGTTTAGACATCAAAAAGCATGTAAATCTGCTGCATAACTTACTGAGAGGTAAGGCAAGTTTTCTAAGTGTTCTAAGTTTAAAAACATGTTTGTCCAGTTTTGGAATGGTGCTTTAAAACACTTTTGGTTTTGATTTAATCAAGGTTATAAGTAGTTACATTTATATTATTCATTTTTAGGTCAGAAAAAATGTCTTGGTTTTCGTGAAAGAATGTTTTACGCTGTTTTGTTTTCGATTCTGTTCTAGTTTTTTTCTGTTGGAGGTTGTTTTCACTACCTTGTGAATGTGTTGTATGGAAACTGTTAAGTCGAACTAAATGGATGACTGTTCTCTGGTGTTCTGTCACCTTCAAGGTAAACTTAGCTTGTGGTAGTTATGCATGTCTTGTTTTATTTGTTGTTCTAAAGCAGTGGTCCCCAACCCTGGTCCTGGAGTACCCTTTTACAGTGACTTCAGTTCTAAAACAGAAACGCTACCAATATATAGGTAATATATAAATAACACGCAAGCAGAAATGGGTTCATCAAATGTCATGAGTCTTTGAAAACAGTGATCTAATAATGGGTGCAATAACACAGCTGTGAGTACAGTATGTTCGAGTTTGTGTTGTGTCTGACTTCATTTGCCACACAGTGTAAACACACTGTGTGGCCTACAAAGCCAATACAAGCTATTGACCAGCAACAAACCCGCCAGCTTTGTGCCTTGTACTACTCCACCAGCTCCTGGTGTTTGCCATCCTTCTTCTCATTCATCTCCTCAAAGTGGTCTTCTTAGGGCTGTTTTGAGGTCTCTAATAGTATTGCCACATCAGGCCATTGCAAGGTTAATTCTATGTTTGGGGGCAATTTGAGTTGCTTGCCCAGGTGGACTGGGAACTACCAGTATGGTGGTGTGGTAAGTAGGCCTCCTGCAATTCTGAACCACATGTGCCGGGGGTCTCCCTGCTAGACATCGGAGTGGGTGATCTTCCATTCCAGCATGTTGTCCCATTTTGTCCAGGATCAGTTGTCGTTGTACTGGACCTTGTCTTACAGGGGCATAGGGGAGCTGCCTAACCACACTCGTCCTGTATGCCTTATCCCCTTTTTTCTGTGTTCCTCAGTTGTGCCTCTGCTGTATGCAACTCCTTGTGGGCCTTCCACTTCCTTCTCACCCTGAGCTCAGTGCTTGCTTTCAAGACTTGATGGTCCCTGGAGTCCCTGTACTCCAGCTCTCCATTGTACAAAAAACCAGGGACACAATTTAATGGGACCTGCAATGTATTGCTCTCCCATGCAGAGCTGCACTGCTTAGACTCCATAGTTGACCCACACACTTGCAAAGGTAGCTGGTGATCTTCCTCTCCATGACTCTGCAGGGGGATGCTGTGTTGGTGCATCCAGGATTTAAATGTCCGAACTAAGCCTGACTTGTCCACTATGGTTAGTCAGGCCTTGAGTTCCTTGATGGTAGACTTGACAGCAGCTGTGTCTCTGAGACTGCAGTCCAAGACCAAGACTGCAGTCTTTTTCTAGACTTGTGACTGATTTCTCAGTAATTGACAGAATTGACTGTTTGCAAAATTGATTGATGCCTCTCAGCCAATCACAAATATCTGTAAACAATTATCAACAATCAAGCATATATCATCAAATGAAAGAAAAACTCTGAGAACTACTCAGAACATAACTGTAGTGAGAATTGTGGTGGCAGTAAATTATTCAGGATTATTAAAAATAAAAGTGGCATAGATATTTTGCTATTTTGAAAATCCTTTAACATCTCCATCCTACAAACCACCCCATACAAGCACACGTACGCAGCCGTTAGCAGTCACCGTTTGTTGGCATGTATGTTTGTTTGTTTGTTTGCTCGTTTGGGTTTTTGTTTTGGTTTTTTGTTTGTTTTCTTTAATAGTCACCTATTATCCTTTCTGGACACCTTTTGTCAGTTTCTGTAATGTTTCAAATGTGTGTTCCATAAAAATGATTTAAATTGTGGAACATTTTCAATAAATATATTGATAATAATGGTCACAATAATTTCAGACTTTGCATTTTCTAAAACAAAACATAACAAAAAGCATATACATAACTTTTTAAAATTTCAAGTTTGAACCAAATGAAGTCAGTTTTTGTTGAGAATGGTCTGTATAGGTGATTCCACGACTGCTTTGCCATTTTAACCCATCTCACGAACAATATCATATTATTACAAGGTTTCTTTGGTGAGAGTGGCGGTAAATACATTTTAAAGCAGGATCATCTGAACATGTAGCTGTTGATCAAAAATATTTGATCATAAATCAAAATGACATAAATGTTTCACAGACTGTTGTGGACCTGGGTGAGCTATGTTGGGAATTTCCATGTCTTTTCCCTCTGCCTCATTCCAGACTGCTGAATGGTTCAAACTGTTGTGCTTTGAGTTGTTTGAGCTCCAGTTACTTTGTATGGTGTACTCTGCAGAGGGTAGAAGTGACAAAGTTTACACTGATTTTTCTGGTAAGAGATCATATTCCTTGTTCGTCTTACTGTTTGTGAAATGTTCTGCAGTGTAATGTGAGAACATCAGATTTTTATTCTTTTCAATGTATTTAGTAGTGAAAATGCTTCAGGTTCTTTCTTTGAGAAACCTTCTGTTCATAATCACTTAATTACAAGTCAGAATCATCAGTGAATCACAGGATTGAACGAAGTGTGTGCAGAACATGTAGTACATGTAGAACAACAAATTAAGTGCAGTCATTTTGTGAGCATATTTATTATTCATTATAGAAAGAATAACAAAAACAATGGTTACAATCACAGAATATTCTGATTAAAATAGTAGTAAAAATTTTGATTGCTCTTGCTTAGATATCATTTGACAGGCTTTGATGATTACAAAGGAAGAAAAACTCGCATTGACAGAGACTAATTATGCTAAGAGAGCTTGAGTTGGGCTTTCAGTCTGACTCTCTGACTCTTGCTCTGCTGGCGACTCCACACTAGTCTCACTTTGTTCTGTACTTTCAATCTCCTCATAACCTCTGACTCTACTGAGCCCAGAAACCCTCCTCTTCTTTTTCACCACTAACACTGCTACTACTGCCACCACGACAGCCACAAAGGCTGTAACACCAAAGGCAACACCAGCCTTTTTCCCTGCTGACTGAGGGGAGTCTTCAAATATCTGGGACATTTTGCTGATGTCCTCAGGCTTTGCCACCCTCCACATTTTTGTGTCTTTGACTCTCACCCAGGCACGGTCACCTTCAGTCATCACAGCTACAGTGTTTGTGGCTATCATACCGATCACTGGAGGTCTTATGAAAGGTGGCAGGTGGATGGGTAGTAACTCGCCTCCAGTGAAAACACCAGACTGAACACAGTACAGTATCTGGCATCCATCGCTTATGGCTGCAAGATGTTGACTGAACTGTGGTGGGCAGCGAGACTGGCTTGCTGCAAGCGAGTTGGTAGACTGGCAGCTAAAGAAACCTCCAAATGGTACAGAGAATCTGGTTGCTGCTTCGTAGTCGTTGCTTAGACAGATCACAATTCCATTTGACAAAAATTTCTGAGAAAAGAAATTTGGAGGACAAGATCTGGATTTGGTTATTGGGTTTTGTAAAGAAGGGCCATACAGACCTCCAAAGAGATATCCAGAGAACTCTGGAGCCACTCCATTAGTGGAGCACCAGTAGGTGTCAATGCGTGCACGCCGAATATAGTACACATTTCCACAGATGTCTTTACAGCAGTCAAAAAACAACCAACATGAATGACAATGCCTATGACACTCATAGTTATTGTATGGTCTCTCTTGTGTTTCTGAGCGCAATAGAGTAGCAGTGTATGGTTGCTGACAGGAATATGAGCCAGTGGCTGGGTTTTTCTCAGCGAGCTCCTGGCAGATTGCATCTCCATCTGAAGTCAGGGGAGTGCACTGCTGGTAAACTCCACCAAAGCTAAGGTTGGTGCTGGGACCCTCACAGGAATTATCATCTACATTAGCTTGGAAATTGAAATTTTTGGAGTCTGGCTTCACGCATCCAGGGTGGGTGTTGATTTTATAGTAACGTTCTATGGCCTGACTCACAAACAGAGCTAGTTTATTCACTGTTGGAAGTGGAAGGTCTGGAAACACTGATGGATTGAGGAAATAGTGGAGTGGTAGTCCACTACGGTCAATAGCCACCAGGTTGTTTAGTGTGCTCGCTTGCCATTTCTGTAAAGTTATACCAGGATAAAACAAATCCCCACCATGACTCAGTGTTATGGAGTATGTAATGTTACCCTGGTAGCTCCGAGTTTCAGATGTTTCTTGAGATTCCTTACCACCTATGTCAAATTTCACTTTGTCAAAAAAGTTAGCACCAGCTGATGCTGAAACAGAAGACTGAGAGGACTCTGCATCAGAAACATAAGAGGATTTTAAGTAGTCCTCCTCCACCAAAGTAGCACCAGCATCAACACTTGTGATGACGTGTGTGCCATAATCAAGTACCATCTTCTCTGACAGATAATTTGCTTGGCGAGTTTGGTTGTTCTCGATGGCGTCTGCAATTTCCTCTGCCTGACGGGCAAAGCGGGTGTCCAGAGTGAAATCAGGAAACACCTTAACAGTGTACAGATGATTACGCACCTGAGGAAAGAAAAGAGAAGAAGGGCTGTGGAATCTTTAGACAGTACTGTGCAAAAGTCAGAGACTTTCCAATTTAATTCTTTAATTTTCACTGAAACAGTCATACAGTACAAGTTATTAATTTTTTAGAATATATATTTCTAAGGACATTAGACAAAAGATAATCCACTTGCATAAAGGAAGGAGAAAGTCAAAGGAAAATTAATTAAAAATTAAAAGATTTAGAGAAAATGGGACTCCTAACAACCGAGCAAGACCTGGTAGACCACCAAAACTGTAATCATTAGATAAACGGCACTTAGAGCTTTCATCTTTGAGAGAGAGGAGAAAATCAGATCTGAAACAATCCACAGGTGTTTTTGTCAATCCTTCCACTGTGAGAAGACAGCACAACACTATGATACCATCTTTGATACCATTGACCATAAAATTCTCATAGATAGACTTGAGAGCTGAGTTGGGCTCTCAGGAACCGTCCTAAAATGGTTTAGTACATGCCTGCAAGGAAGGGACTACTTCGTGGAAATTAAAAATAATAATTGTGAGGGAGTGTCAGTGACCTGTGGTGTCCCCCAGGGTTAAATTCTTGGGCCACTCTCATTTAATTTTTACATGCTGCCTCT
Organism: Colossoma macropomum; assembly: GCF_904425465.1. Lineage (NCBI taxonomy): Eukaryota > Metazoa > Chordata > Actinopteri > Characiformes > Serrasalmidae > Colossoma > Colossoma macropomum. The sequence goes on along the minus strand of NW_023494793.1, from coordinate 10,137,172 downwards.
TGGCCAAACACTACAAAACTATGGGATATCTTACCACAGCTATGCACATGATAATCAGATCTACTTGGCCCTCTCCTCAAACAGCTATGGTCCCCTTTGTAAATGCCTTGATCACATTACTAACTCAGCAATGAGAGGCACAGACTAGCTGCCTATCTGGATTCAAGAGCCATAAATCTAAAGAACTAGCATGTAACCTTGGTGTACTAATGCACTCTGATCTTAGCAGTCATGTCAGAGCAGTTAATAAATCAGCTTTTTATCACCATAAGAATATCAGCAAGATCAGAGATTTTCTGACTAAAGCAGACCTGGAGAAACTCATCCATTCTCTTATTGGATTGATTACTGTAATGGTCTCCTAACTGGACTAAAAAGACAATCAAACAGCTTCAGCCGATTCAGAATGCAGCTGCCAGAGTAAAAGAAAGGAACACATCACCCCCATTCTTAAATCCTCACAATGGCTACCTGTTACAGAATAGACTTTAAGATACTATTACTGGTGTACAAATCGCTCAATGGTGCAGGACCAGCATATTTATTTCATATGTATAGCTGTCAAGAAGCTTTTACTAAGAAAAGAAAATAGGCAAAAAGGAAATGAAAATTTGCTAATCAAGCAAAGAAGCTGCTGCTGTTCTTAGAACAATGGACTGACCACCCCAGACTCCAGACCTGAACCTCACTGAATGTGTTTGGGATTACTTGGATTGTGAGAAGCAGAAAATGTAACCAGCTTCAAAGGCTGAACTTTTGAGGTGAGGAAAAATATCCCAGCATATTTCTTTGAACAATTTAAGCAAATATCCAAAACCAATGGAAGCTGTATCAAAAGCAAAGAGAGGACACACTCAATACTGAAAATTGTACAAAAAAGTTTTTGAGGCTTCTGAGGTTTTCTTCTTTTTTCCTCAGACTGACAGATGAGTGACTGGTAATGTACAAAAATGAATGAAGGTTTGTCTCTCACCTTTGCAGAGTAGAAGCATCTTGTATGTGCTAATATTATAAATACATACGCACACAATAAGACAGAGTAAATATTAGATAGGTAATAATTATAGAACATCTTATGTGAGGGAATCTTTGGATTTGAACAGTTCAAAAGAACAGTCATAAGGATAGAATGGGTACTCAAAGCTTTTTATGTGCAATCTTATTGACAGCTATTGAACACTGAAGAGCCTGTCCTGATACTCTGTTTCCCTGATTGTTTATTCAGTTTTTTGTTTATTCTTCACTTATTCTTCATCTCATAAACCAGGTTAAAGGTTAAAGCATTCTATCAAAGATTTTTCACCTGTGTGTTAAAACTGATTCAAGTACAAATGTTCTTACAGGACTAATGATTAATTATTTGGAACCGGGCATTTTATAATACTTCTTGCTCTATTAAGCCAAAGATTTTGTTGGTTATTGTGACATTTTCTGTAGCAGGCATGATAAATGGGGAAAGTTTTTTTTTTCTTTATTAAAAAGTGCATCCAGAAATGATGCCTTGCTAATTCCCAAATGATTTTGTTTTAACTCAGGTATTTTTATTTGGTCTTACCTGTACCCGTGCTGTGACAGAACTTCCTTTCACTTGATGAGTTTTCATGCGTTGGTTCTCAGCGGAGAACTTGGCGTTAAGCACAGAGAAGAAGGACACATCTGCATTAATGGAGCTTGAAGTGGAGCTTTTCTGTTCCAGCCATGAACTGATGATCTCCGAGTTCATCTCCACTCCGCTCACCTTCTGTGGGATGACGAAGACCTCGTCTGGGATGAGGTAGACGCCGTCCTCGGTGGTCTGGCACAGGGAATAGCTCATGTTCATCACTCGCCCCATATCAAGGTTACGCAGGTTGTCCCAGCCACCCCCAGGGAGGACCTCCAATGCTGGTGAACTAAGGTTTTTGCGGCACTCACGAAGTCCATTGCTAGGACGACTGAGCGGATGGAGATCACAGACACTGATGAATGCAAGGAGACCCAACACAGAGAGGCTTATGGAGCCCATGGCTGCCAGGAAGGACTGCTCTGAGTCAAGAGTGTGTTATGCACTTTTTCTCACATGATGGGCCGACTATCAGCAAAAGCTGTATGAAAACTTTTAAATCACTTCCCCGTCAGTTTCACTTCACACTACATACATATACGGTCATAAGACCTTGAATCACTTCCTCTTTTTAGCAAAGGTTGTTCAGTGGGTTTCGAAGTTCCCTTTTGATTCGTTTTTTCACATCCCTATTAAGGTATTTAACATATTGGACTCAACTCAAGCACTAAACAAATAAACTTAAAAAATAAAACGTAAGATTAAACAGTAGTTAATTTTGTGCTTGTGGACTTTGAGCAATTCAAATTGTTTCTTTTTTTTGTTTTGAAAATAAACACAATTAGTCTTATTAATATGCAATATCATATTTTGTCTAGTAACAGTTTGTGCTTTTTGTGCAAAATTTGTATGTCTAAAGATAAATTTGTCATGATGCCAAAATTCATTTAGTCTACATTCTGATGCGCTGTTTGTTCATAGAGTTTTAATATCTGCAGTGCATTGTCCCATGTATTTGAGCTACTTTGTGCCTTGTTGTCCAAGCCCCCCTGGCGCCTCTGGCCTCTGGCCTCAGAGGACCCTGCACACTGGCCTGATCAGTAATCCACCGCCAAGTAATAGAATGGTATAGTTTAGTTAACAGTTGGAAGGCACTAAAGTTTTTTGTAAACTTAGTTCACTGTTAATGGAAGCTGTTTAGGGGTTTAAACAAATTCCAACAGTTAAATTACACAAACTGTTTGTTGAATAGTGTGTCTACATGTGTGTGTGTGTGTGTGTGTGTGTGTGTGTGTGTGTGTGTGAGTAAGCACCAATATGTTCATGTAGTCCTGTGCAAATTCAGAGACCACCCTAATTTAATTTCCAGACAAAATGGCCATAAAGTGCAGCATTCATATACATGACATACCAGAAAACACTGGACAGAAAATGACACAGATGCCTCAGTATAACTGTTTTCAATATTTAGTGTGTCCACCCTTTGCATTTCGTACAGCTTCCATTCTTTTTGTAACACTTTGAGTTTTTTTAATCTACAGGGATATTTTTTCACACCTCCAAAGTTTAGTTTTAGAAGTTAGTTGCATTTTCCTGCTCTCACAATTCAAGTAATCCCAAACACATTCAGTGATCTTGAGGTCTGGACTCTGAGATGGTCAGTCCATTCTTCTGAGAACAAAGGCAGCTTTGTTTTAGTCCTTTTCCGTTTTTCAATAATGGCTTCTTTTAACATCCTTTCAGACTCGTGGAGTTGGGTTGTCTTCTCACAGTGGAAGGACAGACAGAAACGTGAGAATTGTTTCAGATCTGAAGCGAGAGCGGTGTTGGGTTCCTCTCAAAGATGAAAGTTTTAAGGGCTGTTTATCTGATAGTTTCCCTTTCCTGATACAAGTGGGTTATTTTATATCTAATCTCCTCAGAAATATCTTCTGAAAAATGAAGAACTGAAATGGAGTTAAATAAATGCGCATTCTCTGACTTTTGTACAGCACTGTCTGCTGGGAGAGTATTAATAGCAAATCAGCAGAAGATGAAAACTCTGAACTTTCCATCAAAGCGTTAATCTGTTTTGTTGTTTGACTGTGGCAACTACTGAACTGCAACAACATCATTAGGTCTGCTGTTTTCCACAAGCAAACAATGAGGTTTTACTTCCTTGTTTCACAGTTCTGTGTTGTGAGACCGTGCTAACTTTCGTAAGACGAGTGCGTCAGCTTTCAGTCACGTTGCACAGACTGCATAATAGATAGTACTCTTTGAACAGTTGAGCATGGACAAACTTCACACAACAGCCTGAAGCTGTGTCTTCCATTTTCTGAGCAGGAAGCAAATGGGGCACTGTTGAACTACATATAAACTGAGCTCCTAAATTAAAATGATTATACTGATGCAGTTCAATTCAGACTTATTTGTATACCTTTTTTAACAGCCCTTCAGAAATCTGAACTGAGTCCCATAATAAGTAAACTGGAGGTGACATTGGAAATGTAGTGAATGTATAACACACATAGTAAAAGTTCACAGATGAGATGAACAGATGATCAAATAAAGGAAGGATCCCTAAGAGAACCCAGCGATCAGCGTTTAAAACTCTATTGGTTGTGTCAGACATTTAAAGAATGTTGGACATGAGAATGAGGGCAGGGTAGTTTGGAAGTGTATTGTGTAAGGAAATATATTTTTGTGTGTGTTTGTCTGTGTGTATCGCTCTTTGAGTATTCGGTATCAGATCTTGTGAGAGAAACAAGCAAGCTGGTCTATGGAAACAAACCCAAAAGAAGTGATATGTATGTATATACACCGATCAGGCATAACATTATGACCACATTCTTGTTTCTATGCTCACTGTCCATTTGATCAGCTCCACTTACTATATAGGTGCACTTTGTAGTTCTACAATTACAGACTGTAGTCCATCTGTTTCTCTGCATACTTTGTTAGCCCCCTTTTACCCTGTTCCTCAGTGGTCAGGACCCCCATGGACCCTCACAGAGCAGGTACTATATGAGTGGTGGATCATTCTCAGCACTGCAGTAACACTGACGTGGTGGTGATGTGCTAGTGTGTGTTGTGCTGGTCTGAGTGCATCAGACACAGCAGTGCTGCTGGAGTTTTTAGACACCTCAGTGTCACTGCTGGACTGAGAATAGTCCACCAACCAAAAATATCCAGCCAACAGCGTCCAGTGGGCAGCGTCCTGTTACCACTGACGAAGGACTAGAGGATGACCAACACAAACTGTGCAGCAGCAGATGAGCTATCGTCTCTGACTTTACATCTACAAGGTGGACTGACAAGGTAGGAGTGTCTAATAGAGTGGACACCGATGTTCGTATGTGAAGAGAAAAATATGCCCAAAGTGCAAAATGCAATAAGCAGACTTGACAACTGTGATCTGAATCAGGGCTGGTGTAATTGAGGGGTCTAAACCTTAAAAGGAGGCATTCAAGATGGCTGAAGAGAGAGGGGACTTCTCTCTTACCACATGTCTGTGATGTTTTAATTTCTTTTAAAATCTCTTGTGTTAGGAACACACTTTTAGTATTTTACCAGCACATTTTCATTACTGTTTATAGCAGTTGCCTCTTATGTTAGGGGCGTGTTTTGTTTTGGTGCTCTGACTATGTTTTACAAGAAATTGCAGCTCTTGTGTTGGGCGTGTGCTTTTGTCGGGTGTTTTACCAACATGTTCCCTAACTTTGTTCACACTCTTGTGTTAGGGGTGTGCTTATGCTTTTTGAATCTTACCAGCATACTACAAATTTTCCTTACAAGAGCAGCTTCATGTTTTGTACCACCTGGGGTTTCAAACAAGTAAGAGGGACACACCTATACTTTTGCACCAAAGAGGAGTCCACTTTGTGTACTTCGCTAGGTCAGAGGGTGGGCACTGTCCTGTGTATTCATAGAACAGAGATTTTATTGTTGTTCGATTTTAATAAAAATGGCTTTAAAAACTGCCTCTCCCTGTTTATATTCCTTCATCAGCAGTTCAATATTTAATTTTAATTTAACATGTTACTGATCCCACAATGCCCTAGGCACAATGTGACGTTGTAATAGGTAGTATAAGTGCCAGGCACACTTACAATTTCGAAAGTCTAGTTGGAAGTCATTTGTGTAAGAGTTTATTTTGTTAATGTCATTATAAGTAAGGTTAAAATCACAATGGCAAAAGCACAAGTTGTTTCTCTGACAGTGCAACTTCAGTGCTGCTTCCCCTGTGAATATTTATCCTCTTTTGATCTGTTTTCTTGTTCATTTGTGCCAACAGAGCCCTCAAAATAATAAAAGAGGACTTATGAAAAGCACTCCTCTCATACATATTTTTTTGCTTTCTGCAAGTGAAGAATGGATATTTGACTTGTCTTATGCTATTTAGTTCAATAATCATAAATGACCAAAGGAGATGACAGCAATGTAGCGTGAGTTTAGCTAAAGTGGAACATCAGGTAAAGTGGAGCAACTAGCTTCATCCAGTATTGCTTTTGGAATGACAGGAAGTAATCAAAGGTAACAGTTCCCATGAGGGTGCTTGACAATGAAACATGAGTTAAACATTGTGAGGGAGTTGTGACTGCAGGTGCACAACATTAAAGGTACAGTGTGTAACATAGCAAGCGGGTCCTCTTCCAACAGAGGCCGCCACGATGAGCTGCCATTTTTCAGCAGTAGCCCAGAAGAGAACCAAACCAGAACCAAACACTGGCTTTCTCATTTTTACGTTGAAGCAGCAGCTTGAATTTGGTAGCACCGGTTGGAAGACGTAGAAAGAAAAAGAATCAGTGCTGGCTAACTGGTTTGTGTTGTGAGAAGTTTGAGAACCCAAATTTTGACAAATAGAGGATCATACCAATTTTTTACCACAAAAAAGCAGAGGAATGTGAATCCTCACCGTCAAAGAGTCAAAGACATGACTGCAACCGTAGGATCTACTAAACACTTGGAAAGGGAGAGGTGAGGGAGAGGTATTCAGTTTATTGCAATTTGCAACCTCACCACTAGATACCACTAAATCTTACACACTGCACCTTTAACTGATGTGGTGATTGCGTTTAAATATTGGATCATTTTAACAGTGTTTCAGAAAATATGCCAAAGCAGTTGAGAAAACTGTTAAAGTCTGGATTTTTGCTGTGCCAGACATTTAAGGGATGTTAGATATTAAAATGAAAGGATGGTATGTATGGAGTTTAATGTGTGTGAGGCAGAATTACAATTTCAAAGGTCTTATAAGGAGACTCTTATTTAAGAGTTTATTTTTTAAAATGTGAAAGTCATAAATCTAAGGCAAAAATCTAAGTTGTCTTGATCTGACACTCCAACTTCTGCTTTTACTTTGAGGTGTGTTTTCAAGCAATGAGAAATAAGAGTATTTTCACAGAGCTATTCAACTCCGGTGTTCATATCCTGTAATTCATGTTACATGATCACTCTTTTGGAGGGAATTTGAGGGAGTGACACTTGGTGGGAGTGTCAATGGCAACGAATGCAGAGTGCTGAGGGAGGAGTTTGGGACTGGACCCAAGTCACTCGCCTATCAGTTTTATACAGCTTACTTCTTGTACTGCCATTATCTCAATACTAACATACACTGCACTTTCACAACAACTACAGCTGTTTAAAATGTAAGCACCATGGAAAACAAACAAATGAGCATATCATCACAAAACCTTTAAAAATATTATCCTAGCTCTAGGCATGTGTGGTTATGATTTGTCAGTCATAAAGACATTTTTAGATTGTTTTGGCTTGGTGGAAAAGAAGGTTTTTGCAGGTATGTGGGTTATCAGTACTTCTGCTGTCTTAAACAGTATTGATTAGTATTTATGTTGTTGTTTATCATTATCTTCATAGTGTACTGGTTTCTATATCATCACTGTCATAACAAAACCAAGTAAACAAGTAATTTAGAACCAATTTTATTGGTCAGCTAGATGTGAAATGCTTTTAAATAGTGCAGCAACGTTCTACAATTATTAATATTCTACAACTTGTGTGCACACAAACAAAACATCACGGTAAGCTCATGAGTCTCAAATCATAATTAATTCTTTATTAAAGCTTGAACATGCAGAATGTCAGTAGTTTACAAAGCATAAATGAGAAGCAAATCCAGATGTCTAACCATGGGATTTGAAGTCAGGCACAAAGTGTGAATCGAGCAGAGTTCCTAAACATGGTCACCCATCATCAGGTGCCAGGTTAGTCACTGTCCAGTCCCTCACACTCCCTGCTGTTTAGCTGGAGCTTTGGCTCTGCGTGTGGTCTTTCTGGGGCTTTTGGTCTTTTTGGTACCGGGTCTTTTGGCCTTTTTGGGACTCCTTGTCTTTCTCTTGGTCTTCTTTGGAGACTTCTTGGCCGCTGCTGGTTTCTTTGCCTGTGTCCTCTTGGGTTTCTTTGCCCTCGGCTTCTTTGCCTTCTTAACAGCTTTCTTCTTCGTTGCTGTTTTCTGGCCTATTTTAAATGATCCAGATGCACCTGTGCCTTTGGTCTGAACTAGACCACCATTGGCAATCAAGCGTCTGACGGCCAGTCTAACACGAAAGCTGTTCTTGACCACATCGTAGCCAGAAGAGGCGAGGCCTTTCTTCAGAGCTGCCAGGGAGGTGCCTTTGCGCTCTTTGTTTGCAGACACAACCTTTAGGATCAGATCAGAGACTGATGGTCCAACCCTCTTGGTCTTTGTAGATCTTCGCTTCGGCGTTTTAGCAGGAGCTGCTGCTGGAGCCGGGGCTGCCTCAGACATGACCACGACTGTCGTAGTAGGGTGCGTTAGCAGGGCTGTAAGGATGAAGATAGTGAGAAGAAGACTCCTCCAGCTGCTAATATAGATAGAATGAGAACCGTGTAGACTCTACCACTGGCTTGAGCGCCTTTTTAGTATGTGTAAAACAAACTGTGTTTTCCTTCCTATGAAAAAAGGCTATTATTTTCTTCCAAAAGCACCAGGCAAACAAATAAACCATCTTATACATCTACACACATCTACACTACCATATATATACATTGCCTCTTTCTTACTGATCATTTAATTCTTGGTTTGTCCTGTGCAAGTGTGTAAAATTCATCTATCACTCATACATTAACTGGATGACATGCTGCTGTTTAGCGCTAAATGCTTGCAGAACATTTTCCCCAAGATGAATTTTACCTTAAACAGAGAGAAATGGGTATAAGCAAAATTCTCCATTATGAAATTGGAATTTTTTTATTTTAATTCTGAATTTTAATTGATTTTTCAGTCAGACAAAAACACATTTCTTCTGACTGATGCTGTTCTTGTCCATAATCACTTTTCTTTGATATTTTCCAGCATTACAAAGTCAGAATCATCTATGAAAAGGACAGCATTATTATTTTACACTGATATATAGTCTTAATTTTGTTCGTTTTGCAATTTCAGCTTTTCAGCTAAAATGGCCTGAGAAACTGATGTCTTCTCAGAAGACAAGGTCTGAGATGGTCTGCTTTATGGAATAGAGCTAAGGAGTCTAAAAATACTTATAAATTTCTCATTAAATGAGCCTGTAGGGCTGTGCTAACTAATATAATTGCTTTCTTGAAATAGTAGCATAACCCCATGGTGTAATATTGCAAAATCTACAAAGACAGACTCTTTTTCACTTTATTTTAACACACTTTGTGCAGGAGCACTAATGTTTCTTTCTTCCATATAAGCTTAAATCTTTAGGGGAGGCTATATTGAAGTTGTCCATATGAAAGACTTTTCCCCCTGAACCTCTCAGTGGCTTATCTTTGATTCCAGATCTGTTGGCTGTGAACCGACCCAGAATGACCTCGCCCATTTAGTCAGGTCTAACGGTTAAAGGGAAATTCCACCAGCTTTTCAAAATTTCAGCACAATTCAATGGTTGGTATATAACCAACTCATTCAGATTGGTTTGTATTGTATTGATTGTAGAGAAACTTACCAACTTTGATTTCTTTAAAGTGGTGGTGATAGGAACCAGGGGTCACAATGTCTACAACACAACTAGAACCATTTTATTTACTATCCAAAATGATCAGTGGACCTGCTGTCCTTTTCAAAGCTGATTATGACTTTGTAGTGTTGATGATGGTAAAATTGTGGTAAATCTGAAAACGTAATATTTCTTTCTCTACTATTTTGCCTTACAGCACTCTGTATGTACCCCTCCACCATAAGTGGATTTAAAAAAAATGTCTTTTAGGCCAAAAGCTTATGACAAAAACCATTGTCTCAGGTGTAGTAGTTGTAGTAGTGGAGTAGTTGTGACCATTTCATGTAATAATTTCTGTGAGGGAGCTTTTAGAAGTATTAAACACTTCAGACGTCTGGTTCCTATCACCACCACTGTGAGCGATTCTGTCTTGGTAAGTTAATATAACATTAAACCACTCTGAATGACTTTACATTTTAACCATTCAGTTATGCAGAAATGTTGAAAAAATCCCCTTTAAAGAAGCCACATATGCACTTATTTAGCTGTTATCAGTGCTGCTCTGTTTATCCAACATTCTCTGGATAGTTCAGTAGACTAAGCCATACTTAAAATAATTAAAGCATTTACTTTGAGTGTAAAGGCATAGCTTATGAGTGAAAGCCTGTGAAAGCCTGAATTAGTATAGTATATGCTTCATATCTGTCATATAAAGTTATAGGTGCATTCTGTCTGTATTAGCTGAAAGCAAAAAATGAGAAAAATAGATTTGGGCTGTGATATGTACACAGTTAAAAACAGGGACATTTGGGGTGTGGTGAGACAAATTTGCCTGAGGAAATTATAAGAAGCTTTACATTTCATAGCATGAACTTGAAAAAAACCTGACAAAGGCAGTCTTTTAAACTGTCAAACACTAAATGTTATGATTTATTGACCATGCTATCAATAATACATTTAATATTATTGATAAAGAGCAGTTATCTGAAAACAAACATGAACAATTTATGCTGTGGCCTCGCTAATCCTTATGTTTCTTTTTCAGAATTGATTCTCACATAAAAATAATAAAAATAAGTGACATGATAATATTGATAATAAGTGTTTTTGGTAATTATTTACAGTAAAGGTACATGACGTGACAATAATTAAGGCATTTACTTATGAAAAACAGCACAGACCTGCATGCATTCCATGCTGGTTTAAGCTGGTATAACTGCTTAAAAAAACAAAAAAAAACATAGAAATCATTATGTGTTTTCTGTTGGTTCGAATGGTTTGTAATGTGTTTTGGCTTTTTAATGGGTTGATATCACAATGTAAAGGATCTTAATGGTTTAACAGGTCACCAATGGCTGATTCTAAATGCGTTTGATGGTTTTATAATGGGATCTAAAGGTTGTTCTACAGGAAACTAGTGGTCTCTATTGGAAATCATTAAGCCAGTTCCCATTAGAAAGCAAAACCATTAGGTTGTAATCCTAATGGATTCTAATGGTTCTTTTTTCAGCAGGACTGGTTTTGTCCAATAAAGCATTTTTCACATTTTAGTCTACTAGCTCCTCTTCACTCTGAGTCTGCCACAAGGACTGTGGATCTAAAAGAAGGATGGGTATTTTGGTAAACTTTGGTAAACTGATTAACTTTTAATTTGTTAGTATTTAATCATTAATGAACTGCATAATTCACCACTTTAGGGGCCATAAACATTAGACATTCGTCATGAATAATCAGTATTTAATCACTAATAAAGACTGTACAGCCCACCACTCTACTTGAAGAGGGCACAAATATTAAAAATTCATCATGAATGATGATGCTTACAATCAATGCTTACTTTATAATGAAATAAGGATTCTTATGAGTCCCCAAAATGGAACTGTCCATATCGTTACTGGCTGAAAAAATGTGTTTATGCTGTTTAAGCTGGTTTATGCAGGTCTGGTGTTGGTTTAGCTGGTCACCCAGCATGGTCATGCTGGTTGATGTGTACCAGCATCCAAAACACAACATAATGTTGCTCTCCATTTTCAATTTTTCTTTTTCTCTGTACATTGAGTGAAAATAAATAATGAATGGACCAATAGAAATGCTCCAAAATTGCTTGGAATAAAATCTCTTTACATTAAAGGTAAGAATGTTTTTGCCCTCTCTTGTAAAAGTTACCATTCTGGACAGTGACAATATGCTGGTTTGATGGTGATCAGCATCAAACCAGCTTTCACTGCTACTGACCAGCATCCCAGCATCCAAAACACTATGTATGATTTTGACCAGCTATGCTGTTTTTACCCATTTCTACTAGTACAGTGTTAGCGGTATGATAAAATGTTTATGAGGTAGAAGGTGTAATTTTTATCATAAAGAGTGAATTAAAACAGTGGCACCTGTCATGAATGAGGACTGTACACTACATGGCCAAATCCTCCTAATGCAGGTGTTTCAGCCACACGCATTGCTAACAGGCATATCAAATCACAAAGCCATGCAATCTCAGTAGACAAACATTGGCAATGGAAAGGTTCATATTGAAGAGTGCAGAAACTTCAAATTTGGCACTGTCATAGGCCACCTTTGCCACAAGTAAGTTTATGACAATTCTGCCCTGATAGATCTGCCCCAGTCAACTGCAAGTGCTATTATTGTGAAATGGAAGTGTCTAGGAGCAACAACAGCTCCACAAACTCGCAGCGCGTAACATGTAAGAATCATCTATACTCTTTTGCATCATTCACTGCAGAGTTCCACACTCATCACAAGAAAAGAGCTTCATTAAATGTGTTTTCATGGCTGAGCAGCTACAAACAAAGTGCTATGCTAAGTGACAACCAGAGAGGTGTTAAGACATGCTCCCATTAGACTCAGGAGCAGTGGCATTGTGTTCTCTGGAATCACACTTCACTGTCTGGCAGTCTGATGAACAAACCTGGGTTTGATGGAATCCAGGAGAACAGTACCTACCAGAATGCATAGGCCAATGCCAACATTAGAGTTTGGTGGAGGTGGAATAATGGCCTGTTTTTCAGAGTTTCGGGTTGACCCCTTAGTTCCAGTGCAGGGTAATGTTGATGCTACAGCACACAGACATTTTAGACAAAAAGACGTTTGAGACAGTTGTGTGTTTCCAACTTTGTGCCAACAGTTTGGGGAGGGCCTTTTCCTGTTCCAGCATGACTGTGCCCCTATACGCAAAGTTGGGTCTACAAAAACATGGTTTGGTAAGTTTAGTGTGGGACTCCAGTGGCCTGCACAGAGCCCTGACCCAAACCCCAATGAACACCTTTTGGATTAATTGGAAGGTCGATTGCAAGCCAGGCCTTCTAGTGCAACATCAATGTCTGATCTCACCAATTATCTTTTGGCTGAATGGGCACAAATTACAACATTCTAAAATGTTGTTTAAAGCCTTCCCAAAAGAGTGGGGCGATTATAGCCACAAAGGGGGATAACTACATATTAATGCCCATAGTTTTGGAATAGGATGTCCAGCAAGCTCATATGGGCAAGAACAAGCACAAGACCTAACAGATACAAGGGTTACTTACACAAGAGGACTATCAAGACACAGATGGATAAAATGATGAGAGAATGGAGCTACAGATAAAACAGATGACTGGGATAACAGGGCAGTATGTTACATTACACTGAGCCTAAAGGGGATCTTGTAAAATTCTTAATTAACACATAAATATGATAAAGTGTTACTGTGTTTTATTTAAGCATCTTTTAATGAAGCACAATGTGTATTTAATGCTTGTAACTGTGTAACTGTAACTAATAGTGTAATTGTAAATATTACAACAATAAAGGTTTTCATTCGTTCTGCCCTCTTGCTCTCTTCTCATACACACACGCAGCCAGTCACATGACACAGACTGAATGCTCCATAATAGCAGATCATATGGAGTTTTATCACCATAGCTGTATCAAGACATTCTGGGGCCCTGGGCTACCCCTGTCTGTCTATCACACCCCTGTTAACACACCAACACATTTATCACGACAGGCAAATGCTGATCACCAAAGGACCATGAGACTATTTAACAGTGATGTACATCATAATAAAACAACATAGTAAATACAATATCATTTTTAGGAGTGCTAAGATTATGGTTAAGTACAACTATGATTTCAAAAAAGTATGTGAAATGCTAATAAAACCAGAAAGAAGGGATTAGTAAATTCTGTCTAGAATCTGTACTCTCTGCAGCCATGCTGTTATAACATGAGCAGAATGTGGCTTGATGCTGACATGTTGAAATAAGCATGAACGTCCCTGAAAACGTCATCTAGAAGGTAACAGTTTGGATGGTCTCTTTCCTCTTTGGCCTGGAGACCACACATGTCCATTATTCCCATAAACAAGAAATGAGTTAACTCATCAAATCACAATATACATTTCCACTGTGCATCTGTCCTTTTCAGATGAGCTTGAGTCCAGAGGAGTCGGCAGTGTTTCTGGACGCTATTGACATATGACTTTTTTGATGTGTGACTATGTATATTGACAGCGTTTTGTTAAGGTATTCCCAAGCCCATGTAGTGATAGTCATCACAGAGGCACACCAGTGTTTAATGCCTGAGGGATCAAAAATGATGAGCATTCAGTTGTGGTTTTTGGCTTTTTCCTTCAGGCAAATACATTTCTCCAGATGCTCTGAATCTGATGATGATATTATGCACTACAGAAGGGGAAAAACATCCTTGCAATTGCACACTAAAGAATGTTATTCTTAAACTACTGGTTTAAGAATGTTGCTGATGCATTTGTGAGTGGTGAGCCTAGACTCATCCTTGCTCATAAAGGACTTGGACTTTCTTGGATGCCTCTTTTATGCCCAAGCATGACTGCATCACCTGTTTAAAATGTTTCTGAACATTTCAAAATGTTCTTGGTCTTAAATTATCCCTAACTTTTTTTGGAACATGTTGAAGGCATTGATTTCAGAATGAACATATATTTACATAAAAACAAAGAAGTTGATAAGATAAGACATTACATAACTTGTCTTTGTGCTGTTTAAAATCACCGCTTTCTGTTTTTATTTGCATTTTACCTACTGTCTCAACTTTTTTGGAATTGGGTTTGTAAAACGAATACAGGATAAAGCTGACTAGTGGTCATAAAGCTAAAAAAGTATAGTGGTTTATTAGATCAAATGGTTTTCATAAAGACTGTATCAAGAATGCAAAATTCCCTGTGAAACTATGGATAATATAGAAGAACAAACCTCCATCAACGCTTTCCAGTGTCTTTTATTATTATCCCATTTGCTAATACTTGTGGGGCCCCCTGGTGGTCGAGGACCTAGGCTGTAGCCACTGAAGCCTATTGGAGTACCAGTCGCTGGAGTTTCAGATCAATTATTAATTGTTCTATTAATCTATTAATTTTTTACATGGTCCTTTTACATTTACACACATATATAGAAAGTCTATATAGAAAGTCTAGGGGGGTTCAGATGATTTCCACATAATAGTAATACATTTAGTGGCAGCAGATTCATCACCTAGATATCTCCTAGGTATTTCTATCTAGCTCAAAGCAAAGCATACCCATATATTTACAATACAAATAATGTATTTAGATATGACTGTAAATATTGTCGTGTATCTGGCTCTTTGCAGCTACAACAGCTTCCACTCTTCTGGGAAGCTTTCTACAAGATTTTGGAGTGTGTCTGTGGGAATTTTTGCTCATTCATCCAGCATTTGTGAGGTCTGACACTGATGTTGGACGAGAGCGTCCGGCTCGTTCTACAACCCCAATTCCAAAAACATTGGGACACTGGGTAAAATGTGAATAAAAACAGAATGTGATGATTTGCAAATCTCATAGACCCATATTTTATTCCCAATAGAACATAGAACACATATCAGATGTTGAAAGTGAGACATTTTACCATTTCATGAAAAATATTAACTCATTTGGCCACAACGCATCTCAAAAAAGTTAGGGCAAGGGCAACAAATGGCTGGAAAAGTAATGGTACTAATAAAAAGCAAATTGGAGGAGCAATTTGCAACTAACTCAAATGATTGAGTATAAAAGAGCGTTTTAGAGCGTCAGAGTCTCTCAGAAGCAAAGATGGGCAGAGATTCACCAATCTGCGAAAAACTGCATCTAAAAATAGTAAAATTGCGAAGACTTTAGATATCCCACCATCCACAGTACATAATATCATCAAAAGATTCAGAGAATCTGGAGAAATCCCTGTATGCAAGGGACAAGACCAACGGTCAATATTGAATGCTCGTGATCGTCGTGCCCTCAGTGGTTTTCACTGCAATGAAAACAGGCATGATTCTTTACTGGAAATCACTGGATGGGCTCATGAACACTTTCATAAATCATTGTCTGTGAACACAGTTTGCCATGCAATCCACAAATGCAAGTTAAAGCTCTATCATGTGAAGAAGAAGCCATTTGTCAACACGATTCAGAAATCCTGCCGTCTTCTCTGGGCCAAAGCTCATTTAAAATGGACTGAGGCAAAATGGAAAACTGTTCTGTGGTCAGATGAATCAAAACTTGAAATTCTTTTTTGGAAACCATGGACACTGTGTTCTGTGGACTCAGGAGGTGAAGGACCATCCAGCTTGTTATCAGCGCAGAGTTCAAAAGCCTGCATCTCAGATGGTATGGGGTTGCATTAGTGCCTATGGCGTGGGCCTTTATTTACCTTGTGTTGTACACTGGGGCTCAGTCATACTGGAACAGAAAAGGGTCTTCCCCAAACTATTCCCACAAAGTTGGAAGCATACAATTATCCAAAATGTTTTGGTGTGCTGATGCTTTACGATTTCCCTTCACTGTAACTAAGGGGCCTAGGCCAACCCCTGAAAAACAACCCCACAGCATCCCATAGCATTATCCTTCCTCTACCAAACTTTACAGTTTGCACAATGCAGTCAGGCAGGTAACGTTCTCCTGGCATTCGCCAAAACTCAGACTCGTCCATCAGACTGCCAAATAGACAAGCGTGATTCGTCACTCCACTGCTCTAGAGTCCAGTGGCGCATGCTTTACACCACTCCATCAGACACTTGGCATTGTGCGTCTGACTGTTGTTCCTAAACCCTTCCACTTTTCAATAATACCACTCACAGTTGCTCATTTAATATCTAGGAGGGAAAAAAATTGCAAACTGACTTGTTGCAACGGTTGCATCCCAGAGCATCACGCTCAAATTCAGTGAGCTCTTTAGAACGACTCATAATAAAACCCACAAATTCAATGATTATCAGGTGTGTCCCAATTCTTTTGTCC
Source organism: Colossoma macropomum (assembly GCF_904425465.1). Taxonomy (NCBI): domain Eukaryota; kingdom Metazoa; phylum Chordata; class Actinopteri; order Characiformes; family Serrasalmidae; genus Colossoma; species Colossoma macropomum. The sequence goes on along the minus strand of NW_023494793.1, from coordinate 10,120,431 downwards.
ATATATGTGTGTGTGTGTGTGTGTGTGGACATACAAAGGGAGTTGTAATGTTTGTATTGCTTGTTTTGAATGGAAATAAAGATGAGTGGTATTGCCCACCCCAATATGGGCTCTTTCCCCGAAGAGCAGAGACATGTCCACCATTTCAGAAGAGGCACCACTGAGTTGTAGTCATTTAGGCATAGAGTACCAACTGAACAGCGTTAGGAAAGTCATTTTACAACTGAGTAAACGAGTCATTCCAATTTCTGAAAAACGTCTTCATTATTACTCTAAGCTAAAAGAGCTGCCCTGCGGCTTTAGTTCCTGGGAGTGACCCTGCTGGCCTGCTAGCATGTGATACAGGGGGCGTTCAAGCTGCGCAGCTTCTCGCACTTTCAGCTAATTCTGAGAGCGCGTGTTGGTGACGTGTGGATGACGCGCCCCGCGCCGTGTTTTACTGTAAAGTGAACGGAGCCGCACGCGCTGCTCAGAGAGAAGAGGATCTTCAGCATAACGACTTTGAACAAGCACAACAACCATGGACTGCGGCATTATAACGTCGAAGACCGTTCTTCTGATCCTCAGCCTAATATTCTGGGTACGTTTTGTCAGCCTGTCTTGAATAAATCTTGTGATGAACATCTAGCCTAAATAGTCTAAATGATGAAATGAACAAACTCTTCCACAGAAAGGGTGAAAACGCGAGTTTAGCTTGGCTAATATCCGTCTGGAAAGTAAATTGTGGTGTTAATGTGAAAGACTCTCTTAAACACCGTGTCGTCTTTTAGTCTTTCGGCTAATGTTCTTATCTTGAGTTTAGCTTCTGCTGCGTGGTGGTCGGAAATGATCCGACTAATGAAACTAACGACCCCGTGAAACCATTTCCTCCCAGCTGGGTTAAACTGTCACAGTCTCGCTGTGTTTTTTCGAGTTGTTGAGCAGAAACTCTACGGAGCTTTTTTAAAAACAGTGAGCAGCTCTAAGTGGAAGGCGTACGTGTGACCAAGAAGAAGTACACCACAGATATTAACACTTCGTCTTCTTTAATCTGCTGATAACATAACGGAAGCCTGTTTACAGCGTGTTCAGCGTGTGTTCAAAGTCTGCTGCTGCTGTAGGCTTGTTGGTCTGAGTAGCTCTCAGATGACAGTGATGTCTCCTCTCCGCCTAAATTTGATTATGTATCCATGAATGAACAGTGTGTTTCGTGCTTAGACGTAAGAAAACATTTTGAAAAGCTTTCGGTGTCTTTCTGTTTACCCCAGGGCGAAACTGTCCCTGTTCAAAGCGCTTTTTCCTTCGGAATATGATGGGATTTTACTGGAAAGAACTGTAATAAATAGAAGAAAATCACTTCTCATTTTCGGTTCCACGTTGCAGTTGGTTTTGTCACACTCATGATTTTCTGTGCTCAGTAAGCTGGAAAGGGAACTGCCTGGGGGAATAAAATCAGCATCTGTTTTGTTTGCAGCAAATATGCCATTGATTTTTACTAGCACAATACATTCACCTGTGGACTTAGAGGGAGACTAGTAGGGTAAAATATAGTGCTCACTTAAAAATAGGCCCTATGCCAAACTATGGCTTGGTCATTTGAGAAAATGGAAGTGTTAAAAATATTTTTACTAGAAGTTGCATAAACTACTAGTCTAAGATTCCTGTGCTGCTTTGGGTTTTACTCCTCATATCTGAGGCACAAGACCAGAGTTCCAGTGGAGATTAAAGGAAGGAACGGGGTCACTCATGGTCCCATGACTCAGGATTGTGATTCACTGAGAGAGAAGTGAGTCATGTGTTACTGTGAGTGAACCACTAGGCCAGACCCAGAAATTTAAGAAAAAGCAGTCAGTGTGAAATTCTGGCGCATGCGCAAGTGACATGTCATTACTTTACATTCAGCTGTGTATCTGTTATGTCTATTAAGACACAAATGTCTCTGAAATTTTACATTTTGATCCCAAATTTTAAATACAGCTGAATATGTGTCTCCATATGTTCTGCAAGGGAAATAAAATCAAACATTAATTTATAATATTAAATTCAGTCTTTTGGTCATATGGAAAGAGAAAGTCCAAAGTGACCATGAATAGTATAAAATAGTATGAAAGTATGATCAAAAAATCACAAAATAGCCAAATTCCCATTGTACTTCTTTACTTCAGACCAAGTGTTCCCAGTCCTGGTAACCCAATACTGCACATGTTTGTACTTTGTCTCATCGAGCACACCTGATTCAAATTGTTAACTGATCAACAAGCACCTTGTTGGCTGGGTCGGGTTTGTAGAGTAGAAAAACCACAAAAATGTCAGTAGCAAAGTCTTGTCAGGATTTGGATTAGGAACCTCTGCTTTAGACCAGTCAGAACAAATTCTGCTTGACCTTTCCTTATCGTACTGAATTTAGTTGTTCAACTTGAATGGGTTAAATTCAACCCTAACCCTCATTCTGCTAATAAACAACCAGGTTTCATCAGATAGATTAACAGCTTGAGCAATTGTAGATAAGATGGACCATCAAAATAAGGTGTGACCATAGCTTTTTTATAATGTAAACAGGGGAAAAGCAGCCACGGCACTGAGGTAGTAACTGTATTTAATAGTCTGCATATTCTGTTTTTCCCTCATTTGGAGTTTCTCACAAGTCTTGTCTTTCAGCCTGGTGACGTGTTCTCTCTTCTTTCAGGCTGCAGGAGCGGCTCTTTCCTATGTCGGCGCTTATGTCATACGCAGCTATAAGAACTTTGACAACTTTTTGGAGGACAAATACACCCTAATCCCTGCAGCTATCATTATCGGGGTGGCCGTGGTAATGTTTATTATTGGTATCGTCGGCTGCTGTGCAACACTGAGGGAGTCAAAAGTTGGCTTAGGCTTTGTAAGTATGGGGCTTTCCAGTGGTATAATCTGGTTGTAGCAGGGGGTTTCAAGAAATGTTTCTTGTTTCAGTTCCTTTTCCAGTAATTGGAGAAGTAAATGGCACTGACTGTGTTCATTTTTGCAGTTTATGTTTATCCTTTTACTGATCTTTGCTGCGGAGGTGACTGCCTTTGTGTTTGGATTCATCTACAAGGGAAGGGTAGGTTCCTCTCCAATTGGCAGTTGTTGAATACTGTAAGAATCCCTCTGTGGTTTTAGTTGGTGATTTTCCGTGTGTATGTTGGCAGATAAAAGGAGACTTGGAGAAGTCGATGAGTGAAGTCTTTCAGAAGTATGATGGCAAGAACGCTGAGACCCGGGCAGTGGACTATTTGCAGTCTCAGGTAAGAGATCATTACGATTAGGTGTTCATCACTGTGAAGAACTGAAAAAGTGATGGGCATGTAATCATGTAAAAAACAAAATTGCTATCGAACTGTCTTTGAAACTTTTCTTCTCCATCATGTCTGCGCAGCTGCAGTGTTGTGGGGTGAGGAACTACACTGACTGGACCAGCACACCTTGGTTCAGTTCTCATAACCGCACGGTGCCCCATTCCTGCTGTAAGGCAAACACCACATGCACTGGACAGTTTGACCAGTCCGAGCTGCTGAATGCTCAGGTAGGCAGGGCTTTGTAACTGTGCACCGGTAACACCTCACAATTATTAGCTGTTGTCATTCCATGTTGTGCCAAATGGACATGTTGACATAAATTTTCTTCATGTTAAGAAATCAGTCCTCTTTAATTTCAGTTGCTTTTACCAAAGAACAGATTTTCCCACTTCACTCTTACATTTTTCGAGCAAAATAACATTGGAAATTATTGCCCCATCACGCTAAACTTGTGATGCAGAGGAATGTGAGACGGTGGAATATTTAAGGCCAAGCATCAAACTTCTAACATGTTTTTCTGCATGACATATCTGTGAATAATGCGAAAAATCATAAAAACATAATGCCTCAGTCTAATTTGTCTAAAAGGGTGGGCATGTTTTGCTTGATAGGCCCTGACAAGAATAGTGAAAAACAACAAATTGTAAATGTTGAGTAAAAGCAAAACCTACCAGCGTTTGAAGCCGGCTCTTCCAAAGAATTAATTGATATCCCTTCATCATGTCACTTAATATGACATAACATTGTTAAGGTTAAATAAATTGGTGTGATGGAGTGGAAAGCAAAACTCAAGATTACAAGGTACTTAAGATCAAACGTTATTTGGGACAATCTCGGTTCTGTGTGGGGCAGTGAACTTTGGGGGAGGGGGCAGTTCCTGTTGAACCCTACTTAAAATGAATTGATATGTTGTGTCAAAATATGTAATGTTTGTAAATAAAAAATTAAATGTTAATGCAGTTTTTATGTAATAATATTTTACAGTGTCAATAACTTGTCTGTTTGGACATGTACAAAATGCCTTAATTCCTAACAAAAACCTTTTTCCACAAAAGAAAATTCTGTCCCTAATACAAGTCATTAAATGTAGAAGTACTCTTTTCATGGAATGACCCAGCTACTGTATTACATTTTGGTGGAAATGTTTATTTCTTTGTTCTAAAATTAGTTCTCTCAATGCATTTGTAGGGCTGTGAAACTAAACTAGAGAAGCTGCTTCAGAGTGTGCTGAGTTATGCCATGTTGGTCATCTTGGGTTTTGCCATCATAAAGGTATGGAAGGCTAGCTCCCATTTTGTGTCTGTTATGCTAAGCTCTTTTCATGATTACTGGTAATGTTGTATTACAGTGGTCACCAGCCCTGGTCCAGGAGATCTACCTTCCTGTGGCCTGTGGTTGCAACTACAATCTGCCACACCTGCTCCAGCTTGTTTGGATGAATCAAGATGTTCATGTGCTCCAATGAACACAAATCATTTTGGTCAGAATAATGCAGGCCACTTTTTAGCTATGTCAGATACAATGACACTAAAGGTTTATCAATGTGTTTTAAAGGGCCCATATCCTGGAAAATTGAATGTTTTTGCTTTTTTTTTTTTAAATACTTGGTATAGTATGTACACATTGTTGAAGTTTAAAAACATACCATTCACACCCCAGGCCATACAGTCCATATTTAAAAACAGTTTGTATATATTTGTGTATATTGGTTTTTCCTTCAGCAGTTCAGCCCCACTCATTCATGCTGATGTCATCGAAACAGACGTCATTTACATACATCTGCCTTAAAGGCACATTACCAAAAACAGTCTGTGTAATTCTAAGGGAGAAGAGAGATTGGGAAATGGTTATGTAAAAATGAATTCTAACTTTTTTTGCCTATCATGAACCAAATAGTATTTTTTATGACAAAAATTAAATAAATGTGCAATTTAATTATCAAACTAAGCTGTTATGTCTTGATAACTATTGAAAACCCTGTTAGTTCACCTAGTCCTCTTCAAAGAGCTACTCATTTTACCAACTTAGAATGATCTTGGTGCTGTTACGCTGTTGCAGGTTGTTTGTTTTGCCATTTTATTAACTACTTTCTCCTCTTTACAGTTTTTCGGAATGCTCAGCATTTGTGTGATCACCTGCCGAAGTGGCAGAAGCGATTACCAGCCACTGTATGCGTGATGGGTGAAGTAAAGAGCTTTCCCAATTGTTGCCTTACATACCCTGGGACTCCACACCCTGCAGCTGCACACTGCCTCCTCTCCATCAATTGCAAGACTGATGTCCCTTACAGCCCCAACAGTAGGAGTTCGCCACACTTTCCACGTTCATCACATTGTCACTTTTTAAAAAATGTACTGGGTTTTAATGTAGTTTTGTTCAGCTGTATGAAAAATCATCCTAAAATACAAGGAAATGTATAAGCAGACTGTAAAGTCAGGGGTGCCCAGTCCTATCTGCAAAGGGCCAGTTCAGCTGCAGGTTTTCATTCTAACCAAGCAGGAGCTCACTGACCCTGCTTGTTTTATCAAGTTGCTTTTTGTGGATAAGATTGCGTCCCCCCTGCACTAAATCGAGCAGTGTTTTATACTTAGGAAGACAGGAATGGTCTAAAATTGCCAACACTTTGTGAGAGAAAATTGGCAACGAAATATCATCATGCTTTGCTGAGGTTATGCGAATCATGTCATGGCAATACTTCCCACCATGTCCGTGCTATTTAAATACCTGATTGCAATAGTCTTTTCCTTAACTTTCCTTGATGACTGTGTTATGTATTCTTTCCCATCGTTTTAGATCAAATCTGCAAGGAGAGGTCTGTGAGTTTTGTGAACTAATTTCTTGTATTTCCTGAAAAATTATTGAACCATTTAGGTCCTAAGTTCATAAGAGTGTATCAGTTTTAGTGAATGTGTCTGATGTATTTGAATGTTAGGCTGTCATATCTGGTGGTTGGAATGACTGATCTGTTGTAAATGTATTTAATTTCTGCTGTAAAAGTCTTAAGCATCACAGGACATAATAAATGTTTAAATCCAGTCTTTGTTACATTGTCAAACATTACATTAAAATGAGAGAATATTGTCAGTCATATTTGCATACATAGGTCAGCAGTACATGTCAGTGTAACCAAGGAAATGTGTGAATACAGATAAACTCTAGGCATTAATGACTTCAGCATTTATCTGTCGCATGGTGGCATTTGCAAGTGTTATTGGCCATGAAATTGTGCTACAAGAGTTTTTAGTAACAAAAGACCTCTAAGCCTGCAAAGTCAATTAAGCCAGGAGTGTGGGTTCATTCAGTAGAGAGCCATTAAAGAGATTGCTATCAGTAATTAAAGGGCCTATACTGTGTGGAACGTATCTCTTTTTTTAACAAAAAGAAGTTGATGTACTGCATAAACTTTAAACTTTTAAATGTACAATTCACTACCCAGTCCATTCAGTCCATATATGCAAACTAAGCTACGAAAACAACCTGTATTGTATTCTTTGCTTTTGTGTGTCACAAAAACCAACATATTTACATATATTGTCCAATTCAGCCTACAGCCTTTTAGCCCTGCTCATTCACACTGAAGTTATAATCAGTGTTTCAGCCTAGACTGCTTCTTGATTGAGGCACAATCAAGTTAGACAATCGGAAAAGAAGTCATTCAGTCTTAAAGGCACAGCAAAAATGTAGTATATGGGCCCATCACTTTATTCCAGAGATAAATAGAGTTAATAATCATATCAAAGTCAGATTAGACAGGTTTGGCGCAGTACAAACCCACAGAGTTTTAATGAGATACAGTACAAGTGATTCATCAGAAAAATGCTGTTTGATTTGTTCAAGTTTGGGGAAAAAATAATACATTTGCTTGTGTTCAAAATCTCAGTACACTTAAATGGGGAAATAATACATTCACATATCTTGTAATTTGAGGAATGACCTGCAGGGGGCACTTTTGTTTTACATGAACACAGAAATGCACAATCCTTAAAAAGATTGTCGTGTGATTAAATGTCATTGTGTGGTGATTAAAATGTGCTTTGCCACTGTTTGTGAGGTTAGAGTTGGAGCTGAGTCTCCACAAGCTTTTCATTTCACTGACATTACTGTAGAAATAGCATTAAAAAGTCTCTTACTCTCTTTTGCCTTATTCATCTGGTGGTGTTTGTAAT